>NW_009912875.1:0-22473 GCF_000696875.1 Nestor notabilis | reverse complement strand
GTCTCACCGCTTCTCACGATGTCTCTTTATCACATTCACCACCACCTTTGGTAAGAAGCAGAAATTTTTCCTGCTGCTTTAAATGCAAAAAGAGCCACTACTGAAAAAATGTACAACCTCAGAAGTATTTTAAAATTATACAACTGCAGTGACCTTCTGCTGTATATGGCTGCGTGAATTCCTGTTAGCAAAGGCCCCATGCTCTCAGGAAGTTTATATTCAGCTCGTAAGTTATGCGAGATATATCATTCCCCTGGAATAAGTGCTTTCCAAAACTTGCAGGGTTGCAGTGCAGCACAGAAATGAGAAACTGACAGCTAATAAACCTGGAGATGAGTAATCTGGTTTCACTGCCGAAGATGAGTGAAAGGGAGAGCACTAATAGAGTGTGTGATAAAAATGCAAGGCTGCAGTCGATCATGATTCACATTGGAGGATATGTCCTTAGAAGAGGCAGAGAAAAATCCTTCTTAGAACATTTTTCACTCCTCGTCACTTCAGGCATGGTTAAGAATACATACAGACACTGGGGTACTCCATGTAACCTTCTAATCCGAGAAGCGTTTGGGAAAGAAAGACAACCTCAAACTTCAGGTTAGAGATTTACAGAAGCCAAAAGAAAATTCTTTGCCAGTAACTCAAAATGTCATAATTTGACTCAAGTCCCAGCTGCAATTCTTAACTTCCTGGGGAGGGTGACAATTATCAAAGATATATGTTTGATTTGGAAAGGCCAACTCTTTGGTATAATTCTCTTCCGCTGCGTAATCAATTGATGAGTCATGACCAACCACATATGGGTTCTGTATATATATATGAACATAGCATTACAAAGGATGTCATGTATGCAGTATGCTTGGAGATCCCGTTGGGCTTCAGAAAGCACTTCAGAAAGTACTTCCTGTTGAGCAACCACTGGTCCTAAGTAAAACTTAGAAATCAAACGCAGTTCTCAGTCTCCTGGCTTTAGGATGCTCCATCATGTCAGTCCAGGATACCTCCACGGCCGCCTAATGCTGGATGATGGGAATCTTGGCACAGCTGAATTCTCTACTAGATGAATAAGCTCTCTCTGCTGGATACAGCCTTACTGAGAGCCAGTATGGCTCTAGCACAAACTTGCCCAGGATGCAAAATATACCACTTTCCAGTCCATGTGCAAAGCGCTTGGTTTGACCTTGCCTTCTCAAGCATTTGACACTCATTTGCTTTCCTCATCAAGCCAACTATGAATTGTGTTCTGTTCTTGCTAGGTTTCTCTATTGAACTACTTCAGCACATAAGTCTTTCATAAAACTGGGGACAGGATAGACCATTGTTCCACAGGACCAGGATGTTCCCAAAATGCTTTTTTCCATGGAGCTGCACAGGTGGGCTACCATTGATTCACTGCGAGCAATGACCACTTGTAGCAACCCAGAAGAGTTATTCTTCTCTCTTTTGTTCCCAGTGGTTCTCTGTTCTCCACCTCCACCTAGTGAGCTCGATGTTCTCTTCAGCAGATCTGTATTTCAAAAAGGTGTTCTCCAGACATTTGAGTTTTCTACATCTGTGTCTTAAATAAGCTAATTTTCCCTCAATGGGAAACTTCTTAAATATGTATTTTAGTGTATTCTAGCTGCATTTTAAAGTATGCAGTGTAACAACATTTCAGTAGATACACAGTCACTACATTTTGTGGGCAGGCTGCTTAATTCATCCAAATGAGTAATGCCCTGAGTTTCAACAGTGCATAGGAAAACACTTCTCTGGGGGACTCTGCTTTGCCATGGAGGAAAAAGATGTGTACTCACCTGGCTCAGCTCAGCGTATTTCTGTTACCTCCATCACACATGACTCTTAAATGCCTGAACAGGATGTAGTGGCATGATTTAAGGGTGTAAGTCACCCAGCAAACAGTATTAGGAACCCCCTAGTTTGTGTTATAACCTTCACTAGTTTCAGTCTAGTTGTACAGCGTACATTGCAGCATTTCAAACCAATCTGACAAGCCCTAGATATATGGGCTTAAACCAGAATCCATTACTGTGAGCACACTGGTATGAGGCTGCTCAGCCTCATGTACTATACAAATTATACTCAAACTATAGACATTATACTCTCCAAATGAACTCAAACAACAAACAGTACCTTTTCTAGAGGTACTCAAACAAAGCTAATACCAAGCTTGTGTAAATTTATCAAACTGTAAATTCATTCTATGCACACATCTGTAGTGTCTGCATTCCAGTGAAGTTGCTAATATGTTTGACTTCGCTTTCTCTGGTCTCTGGACAATAATAAACAGGACATCTACTCCTTGGCATTGTGACTTGCACACAGCCTAAGCAGCCATGTAGAACATGGGCCAAGCAACATCCTTTACTATCTCCAGCTCAGTCTTGCAGGGTCTAGGTAGCCTAAATTTGGGTTTATCTGTCCTGAAAGCAACACACAGCTTCCAGCATGTTTTAATGGAAAGGATGACAGAAAAAACCTCTGGTGTAGAGCCAACTGCAAAGCTCCTATTTGGGAGGCAGAGGGAGGAGGGAGTATTAACCCATCCCTGGAATATTTCAGTATTCCCTCAACAAAAATCAGTCTGGGCTACTCAAATGACTAGAATGACTTCTGCAGCACATGCTTTTAGCTACTATTACAATGAAGTATTTACAGTCTGTAATTCTCCCACTTCTCTCCACACAGCCATAACACAGGTGTGAATAAATAAAAATGTACCATTGTGAGGAGCTTAAAAAAACCCCCAACCCTAGAATATATTCACAGTACGTATCTTTGCAAATGCAGACACAACAGAGAGCTTATTTTGTCTGTCTGAAGTCACTGCTCTGTCCCCTGCTCTTTTGAGATGGGCTATCTATTCGTTTTCCACCACTAATAACAAAAAAGAGATGTCAACTGAACTGAGAAATACTGTCAAGCAAGCTGCCCCGTTGTCTTATCTGCTAATGCAGCACTAACGTGGCATGGCATCATTATCATCTCTCTGCTCTGCGTCCACTGCTTCTGCTGCTTGTAATCTGTTGCTGCTGTAGCTATTGACGAAGAGATTTTTTCCCTGTTCCCACTCCTGCTCAACGAGCGTTGTAATCACTTCTTCAATCGACAACATAACCTGTGAACACTGTCTGTAGGAGAGCTGGTGGCAGCATGGACTGCTAGACCTGCCTCAGCCTGGCTGAAAGAGCGAGTAAACCACCCAGTCACAAGAGGAAAGTACAAGCTGATGGCACAGGTACCGGGATGAGGAAAGGGCAGTTGCAGCAGGCTGTAAACAATTCACACTGACAGTTGTGGAGGCTCTGCTTCTTGTCTCAGTAATGGGTGGATTTATTAGTGCTTATCAGTTACCTCTTCTGAACAAGCTCTGCTGGAGCTGTTTTCACTGGCACATGTGTAAAGACACAGTCAGGACCCAGCGTACACAGCAGCCATCACCCGCAGCCCCTACGCTGACAGTCTCCAGGGTTACTGTGAGTAGTGACTTAGCTCTGGCTCCATTTTAGTTTTGTTCCTAATTTTGTCACTCAAACCAGACTGGAGGTTTTTGGAAAGAAGAGGAAAGATCTTGTGCTCTATTCTCACTTAAATGTTTCCCAGTTGCAAAGAAAGGCTGTTTTAGAGAATACTGTGTTCACTTACAGGACCTTTTCAAGATGAAACAGTGCAAGACCCACGATTACTGTTTCCCTGAGTTAATTTCCAAACTATAGTAAATATGCTGGTTCAGTCACACCTCACCAGCAAACCCTGTAGTCTGAGCTGCCTGGGTGGGTGTAGAGCTGAGAAGGAGAAACATTTCTCAGAGCAAAAGGTCTTGCTGAATGTACTGTTTTAAAATGATGGAGACTAAGCACTACAGCTTGCAATGGTTGTGCAATCACAGTTTGTCTCAGTCATGGTTTTGCACAGTTCAGGCCTGGTCCTAGCATCCTTCACTGCCACTTCTGCTGAGACAGTCTCTTGACAAAATGATTGCTTTGGCTGTGCAGTAAAGTGGGGCATTCTATGGGGAGGTGGAAATGCCATAGAGAGAAAAGAAAAGAGAACTTGTCATAGAAACAAAGTGGGAGGGACCTTCCCCTGACAATGATAATAAACAGAATAGTCTGCAGATAAAACAGAGGCAAAGTCAAATCCTGGTTCATTAAGATAGCTCAGGAAACTGCCCAGGACTGCAAACTGGACAGTTTTTGAAGACCCACAGAAATGTTGGAGGAGATAAAAACACATTCATTTTAAATGGAAAAATATTGTTCTCAAGATAATTAAGCATGTGGATCTAAAAGGCACCAAAAAATGCTGCGCAGACATAAAGCAGCATGGAAGAGGAGTGACACTTATACTGCTTGTAAGTAAAGAAATGTAGGACACGTATTTGCTTCTACTAAGGCCCTAATAAGGTTCCTGAGTACTATCTCCAGTAAAGGACTTGCCTATTCAACTACCAGATCATTCCTATAAAGTCAGAGATTGGGGTCAGAGTTTTGAAGGAGTAACCGTGTTATTTCGTAATCTTTACATACTTACATTGTGCCCTTTAGCTACCAACAATAACAACACTCCTCTCTTACGTGACTTTCCAGCCACAGATCTAAAGGTATTTTGCAAAGGACAGAGAACATTCATCCTCTCATTGTATGGATGGGAAATCTGCAGCAAGCAGAAGTGACTTGCTTCACCCTTTTATGACAGCAAGTGATAATTGGCCAGCATTGCCCAGAAACACACAGACACATACATATATATATGTATAGCTTAATATATGTAACAGATCCCTTGGTATCTACTGAGACAAGCACAAGGCAGAGCTGTCTGGAGTCAGAATGCCTCCAGGGGAGCTGAGTCAGTGAGCCCCTTTAGACTGATGTGAAATGCTCTTCCCCTGCCCTATTTTTGCCTTCTGTATAGAGAAAACCAAGCAGGAGCTTTGCCTCTGCCTACCTTTTCCAACCTCACGGTAATGACTTCCCTCTCCCACCGCCCATGCCCTGATGAGGGGCACAAGTTCTGTCCCATGAAAGGCTGAATAAGAAGTGATGATCAGCTATGGAAATGTCCCAACTCCCGAGGGAACCTTATTTTAAATATTCCCCAGGGCTACCCTGTCACCTGCTGAAAAATCTGCAGGACATTGTCTTGGAAATCAGTCCCTGGTCCTAAGGGGAACTTCTCACATGGGCATAGGATGTTTGTTCTTCCTCCCCAAGCTCCTGCCTGAAGTAGGATGTGTTTTCTTTCTTCAAGATGCTAATCTAAACTTTTCTCCCATTTTCTTTTGGATTTCATTTTGCAGTTTGCTTCCCTGTTCAGTTAAGTGTTCCTTCAAGATATCTCGGCTTTCAAGAGACATCTGAGGTGAGGCTCGTCAGTTTTTCTTCAGGAGAGATTTATTTTGTATGCTCTCAGGTTTAGGCTCGGCTGCAGTCTAACTGCAGGGGGTTCATGTTTAAATTGAACTATATGCTTCTGGCTGCAGGAGTGGGCCTATGCAAAGGAAATGCACAAATCCATAAATAAGGCTTGGCACGACTTCACTGCTCTGCTTAATGCCGACATTTGCAACCTCTGCTTTCCCAAACCTCTTGCTTCCAAATTCCTGCACCTGCTAATTTGTTAATTCTGTTTTCAGTGAGTTTAGACTCGTGTATTCTTAATTATGCTAATGAAGGATAAACTATTTAAAATATTAATGTTTTGCAAACCTTAAAAAGAAAACAGTTAACGAATACCTTGCCCCAGGGTCTCCTCTGTTGGATTCACAGACCAGGCCAGGGCACTGCTTTTTCTCTCCCAGATTCTCTTGAGTGGATGTCCTGTCCTCCCTTTCTCCCTTCTCCTCCCTCTCAGGTCTCTTCTGACACAGCTTCACTTTCCCCTTTTTTGTCTGCTGAGAGGAAGATCTTGCAGGTTGGTGAAGATCAACCCTGAAGTGATAATTACCACAGAGGTCTCTACTAGTTTTCTTTTCCTCTCTTGATATGGAACACCTCTCCCCCGCAAGGCTCAGTAAAGGCTCTTTTCTTCTGCTCTCTTCCAGTCAGCCCTCATGCCTGGAACCTGCTGGGAGTTACTGTGGTGCCACAGACCTCTGTCCCCCTCATGTCCTTTGGGCATCTCTCAGGTGTCTCTGCCAGGCAGAAGAGTCCTACTTCTGGCAAAGGAATGAGGCATGAGACAATGCGTGGTCCCTTACGGCAGCAGCTGTGGCCTCTCCTCCCCAAGCACCCACAGTTTTAACGCACTGTCGTTCTGCTTCCCCCGAATGAACATCGCTCTGCAGAACTGGTTTATCTTTTCCTGGCTTTACATAAAATGTAGGTCAGATCATGGTAAACATACATCAAACTGTGATTTACTGCACATGGAGTAGTGCGCACTGAACCCACAGAGAAGAAAGGCGGCTAATTTGCCCAAACAACATCCACCTGCAGAATGTCTCTGTTCTTGGTTTCTTGGGATGCATTCCTGATGCACCTTTAGAAGTGCTTTTTATGCACTTGTCTTTCCTGGATGTCTATGCAGAGCTGCTAAATCACAGATATACAACATGTAGGATATCATTCTCACCATCTCCCTGACAAGATAGCATTGTTTCTTACAGTACAGATGGTTTACGAGATACTGATCTCTTACAGTGGAGCAGCAATGCACTCTCTGTAAAGCGACTCTCAAAGGAACTGGTTTTTTGGCATTAAGATTGTGACTGAGGACAAACCACATCACCCAGTCAAGACTGAGCAGGCCACATAAGCAGCATCACCCTTAGCAGCCTATCAAGAGCTGTTTCACCCCAGGAGACCAGTCTTCCCCAGGGCTGTGGGCTCTCATAACTGTTCACAGTCTGCACGACTAGACTAGATTACAGTCATGTGATGCTTGTCACTTCTTTAGGAGTCTAGCCACATTACTGGGGTTTATTTTCAGCCCTGAGCTTTGGGAATTCAATAATTACATGAGAATGTGGTGTTCTTCTGAAAAAAAAAAAAAAAAAAAAAAAGAAGAAAAAGAAAAAAAAGAGGAAAAAAAAGTTTCTAGCCTCCAGGGTGTGAAGTAAAGAGTGTGAGTCACTGAGTGAACCTCATTGATGCAGAAACCAGACAGAAAGTGT
Source organism: Nestor notabilis (assembly GCF_000696875.1). Lineage (NCBI taxonomy): Eukaryota > Metazoa > Chordata > Aves > Psittaciformes > Psittacidae > Nestor > Nestor notabilis. The sequence goes on along the minus strand of NW_009912875.1, from coordinate 15,362 downwards.
CCCACGTTCTCTCGGTTTAAAAATCTCAGCAAGACAAAGCTTGCAGGTCTGAGGTATGGGGCAGAATGGGGAGAAACAGGGCTTTAGAGCCCATGCACTTGGCAGTTCTGCAACTGCTTCATTTGGGCATCCCAGACCTTCTCTGCAAGCCATGGCACCAGCTCCTCTAAGCCCTTTCCTGGCTGGAAAAAGCCCGGCATGGTCCATGCAGCAAGGGATGTCTTTGTGCTCTTCTCTGGTACCAGGCAGGTCAGGGCAACGGTGGTATTTTGTACACTGACTTGTGCCCACACACTTTAAGGATTGCCTGCTCTGCTATTTATAAGACTAAAAGGGTGTTATCAACACAGTGCAGCAGCATCACTGGGTATTCTCCATGAAGACAGTTTTCTAAGTCCATTAAATCACACCAGCTAGATACCATAAACCCTTGTTCACGTGTAGCATGAGAGGAGCGCTTGGACTCAATCAGATAAACCAGCCACCAATTTAACACCCCTTCTGGCTGAGAAGAAAGGCATATCTACACACGTCTTCTTAGAGCCAAGGCCTGCTGAAGCTTCTCTACTGCAAGACACCTCTATTACTGCCATGCAGAGTTTAAAATCAGCTGAGAAAATATGTTACACACTAGACAACTTTATATTGAAGCACAGCCATAGCTGTGGCTGTAGACAAATGCTAACAGCGTGTGTATCACCAGACAGGCACTACTTTCCCATTTCTTTCCTTTTTCTTTAAAGTCCTGGGCTTAAGGGGCCCTCCTCCAGCAAATCCTTGCTCGCTAGCATGTCTGGTTAAGGCTCCCTGCAAAATAGGAAGTATCATCACTCCCATTTTCTAAGTAAAGCAAAGCAGGAGACACTACCAACTCCTGACGGGAAGTCTAGGGCCAGAAAAAACCCTCCTTCCACTCTAGGCTCACACCTCAACCACCGACTGACAGCTGAACTATGTGTGGAAGACTGTAGAGGAGAGTCAGGCTTCGGGGTAGCAAAGCTGTTTTCCTACTGATGTTTGCACTAGAACAAGGCACTGGAGGAGCAGATGCACAGTGATGATGCACTGCTAGTCTCTTCTGACAGGCACTGTTCTTTCAAATCCTCACTTTCTTTAGGCTTCCTCTTGCTTTTTTTCGGTCTTGATTTCTTATCTGAAAGCCTTCATCTATGATGGCTGTGAAGAAACTCTGATGCTTAGACAGCTACCAGAGTTAGCAAAGAGCCTGGGAAAGGAACAAAAGGCTCAGAGAGCCTTGAACAGTCTCATCCATCTCAGTGACAGGCTAATTCCAGGGCATGATGATCAAGGTATCAATGCTGATTGCAAGTCTAGTCCTTATAGAAGACAGGAGATGGGAAGTTGCCGCCATGCTTGGGTGATGCTTGAAGATACCCTCACCTATTTTGCCCTACCGAAAAGGGGGTACATGAACAAAATCTGTGCAAGTGAACAGAAGGGGAGCTGTGCCTGAGGTGTTCATTGAAACGCAGACAGAGAATTTAAATAACTGTGCAAACTGCTGCAGATATCAGACATCACTTGGACACCATTTCACCTGGCACATGTTACTTTAATGAGCAGAGATTGAAGAGGCACTTTTGCTTCTCAGTCTGACCCCAGTCCTGGCCTCTGAACTATCTCCTGCTGTGAGGATGGTGTTCAGAATGTAATCTTCCCTTCTGAGAGTTATTTCCAGAGGAGCAGGTCTCTTGACATTGACTGGAGAAATGAGTATCAAGCCAAGATCCCCACTGTCTAGCTACCTGAGGCTTAGCTGTCTGCAAGCCTCTGAAGGTCAGAAGGGTCGGGGATGACCTCCATAACCAGGTCAGCCGAGCTTCTCACACATCATCAGGTCTACAGCAGAACAAGCAGGATCAATGTGTGGGAAATGAGGTTACTGCCCAGCTCTGCTCTGGCTTAGGCTTCTCATGTCAGTTCTGTGAAGGGTCTGGTGGTTCCCACCAGAATCAGACAGGCCTGATACAAAGCACACTCCACCAAACGTGACAAAATAAAGTGGCTAAAATCCTTGAGGTGCCCGAGGGCTTCTCTGGGGTTGGAAAGAAATCAGGACTTTAACTGGGAGTTTTGTGAGCAGCGTCTGCTCTATCTGCCAGCCACGTCCCAGAGACATGGCAAACTGGGGATTTTCCCCTGCCTTTCTGGTGCGCCTTTGGGCAAGTGGTTTTTCAGATCTGCACTTCCTTTTGCTTCTCTCATTTGATGTTAGAGTATACAGCATCATCGGTGGCTACAGGTAAGGACATCAAGAGGCCCTGGTCTTGGTTGCTCTAACAGGAACGCATTCTGTTTCTAGCACTCATTTTCTGCCTCCCTCCCAGCCTTGGTAACTTTCTGTCACTGCACAGCTCTCATTTTCAAGATACTGTCAGCACTGTTCTTTCCAGACACATAAAGCAGATAAAAGTGTCTGATTAAGAAACACATCCAAAGGGCTAAACCCAGCCTGAACAACAAACAACTGGCAAACATGCTAAATGAAGACCTGGGGATTTTCTTCACCTCAACTTCCAGTGGGCATGGCCACAATGACCATGTACAGTTCTATAATCTCAAGCTCTATGGTTAGTTTTACACGTTTCTTTTGCTCCTCTAATGAGCTGTTAGCATTCCTGAACACCATCCATTACATTTTATTACCCACAGTCAAGTTTTCATAACGGAATAGCAAAAATGACTGCAAAAAGAGTATCCATGGAAGACATGGTATGTCACACGCATCACTGTGAGGGAAAATTGGGACTTCCCTCAAATTCTGAGCTCTTCCTAGATCAGCTGCATGATTTATGAAAATCCTGAGCCTGATGTTGCTTGAGGGCACGTTGTCACAAATCTAAAATGAATTGCTTGACTCTTTAGAATAACGCTGCATCTCCACTGACTCAGTTACATCCAGGACTTCATTTGGATTCACCAAAAGTATTCCAGTCCCCAGTTTTCTCAAGACCTTCTGATTTTTCAGGTCCCTTTCTGTAACTGTAATAAAGGAAGCGGGTTGTGTTTAGTAGCTTCTTTCAGCTAGTACATACATGAACAAATACATAGAACAATGAATTTTTTACACTGATGAACTGAGGGCAAATTCTTCTCAATGTTCTGAGGTTCCATTTCCTAGGCCCTGTGGTCCGAAGTGCCATGATGGACTAGAGGTATCCTTCTGCTTAATGTTATGGTCCTTGTAGCCTAGCTATCTTTCCTCAGCTTCTTCAGTCCCTGTTTCTCTGAGATTGTCATCCGCTGCCCATCAAACACCTTTGCAAAGCACAGCTCTCCAGTGGGAAGCTAGATTCAGCACTAACTTTCCTGTGCCCTCCAGCACCCTGAGGAGTCCTTGCATTCTCTTTTTAACTGGATTTTGCTGTCAGTGAAGACCTCTTTGATTTTGTCTAAAATGCATTAGAGCAGTTGCTTGCTATTTGCTTTCTTGTTTGCATACCTTTGGTCCAGCAGGTCTGGCTCTTTCCTCCCAGAGCTCTACAGTTCAGGTCCATCTTTGCTGATTTCTGGTCAAAACACAGCAGTGTAGACCTTATGTCTGTCTACATGAGCACAAGTACTACTTTTCTCCCCTCAATGAGCTAGGGATGCTGCTGCTGCTCATCCTGCAGAGCAAGGAACTCATCCGCTCCTTTGTCAGCCTTTCCCCTTGCAAGAGGAGTTTTATTCTTTACCCCATGATGCCAGCTTGCCTCCTGCCCATGTGCTCTTGCGATGGGAAGGAAGGCAGTACTGTCCTTGCACCTTCCCCCAAGGTCTTGAGGCTCCAAGTGGCATTTATTCAGAGTATGCAATCTGGAGGGATTCCAAGTTGCAGATGCTCTTCTATCTCAAGTCTTTCTTTTCGCTCCTAGTACTCTGGATTTTCTTTCATCCCTGAGGTGTCACAGCACAGCCCAGCCTCGCTCAGTCACGGGTGATTTATCTTCCTTGGCAAAATCAGAATGTGTTGCTAAGGGTATTTTCTGGGCTTTGAAATAGGTTGGGGTGGTTTTTTCTGTGAGGATTATTGCCCAGTTTCCCTTTATTTGTGCTTTGAGTTTTCTGTGGTGATTTTAATGACCGCCGCACTCAAGCTCACTCTGAGTATACTAGGTCAGATAAAGCAACCAGCGCCCCACTCAGTTAGTGAGATTCCCGCTGAAGCCAACAAGCCAGCTCAACATATCATGCTAATACTAACACCAGTCCCAAACCACTGCTGACTTAGCCAAGATACACGCATCACCTTCAAGGGAGCTACAGGAGTGAGGGGTGTGGGTGAAAGAATTCCTGGGGCTTCTCAAAGAATTCCCTATATTTCAGGCAAGCTACTGAATCGCCTCATAAATCCTTAGCAGGATGGTCCAGGCTCTTCTACAGTGACTATTGTCTGGTGTCTGGCTATACTGGTTCCACAAATGTTACTTGGCTGACTTTTCAGGTTGAAAAAGTCAAATGCTATCCATATGCTTGCCAAATTCCATCCTGGACTTCAACTTTCTACAAAAGAAAACGAGGGGCATTGACAGCTCCAGGGATACTGCATTAGTGCCAAGGATCCTGCAGTTTGAGCTGCCCCAAAACAAGTGCAAACACTGCACCATATGATGCCGTGGACAGTGAGTGAAAGCTGGCATGAAATGTTCAGCACACCTCAAGTATGCCCTCCTTAAAGCCTGAGAAAGGTGAAGCCACTCAGACAAACAAACACCATCCCTCCCAGGGGGAAAAACCCCACAAGATTGCCCACTCTTGGCTTGTGTAGTGTTTCACAAGAACTATGCTTGCAGGGCCGCTGCCCCAGCCAGCCTCCAAAATCTGTTATTGACAATGAAGCTGTTTGTTTGTCATCTCAAGGCTGAACAGGAATGACATTTCTGTTGCAGTGCAGTAAAAGGTTAGCACTTGCATAAGCTGATAAATGTGAAGTCAAGGTGACTCTATGTATTACATTAGCATAGGACTGCAAATCCTTAGGGCACACAGCGAAGTCTAAGCAAGCAATATAAGCAACTATGGCACTGCAACTGCAAATGTGTCAGAGAAAACCCTCCCTTTACAGACACAAAATGTGGGACAAAATCTCATGGCATGTTTGCAGTCTGCAGGGCAAAGACACAGAACAAACCAATCCAAAGGCACAAGGCATGAATATTGCCTATTAACAAGGGAAATACCTTTTCTATGATATTATTTCTTTCCATTAAGTTGACCAAAAAGACTGAAGTTCTGGAACAGTGTCTCACTGTAACACCTGCAAGACTGGATGAATAGATCTGTTTTAATTAAAGGCCTTTTTTATAGTAGGCTGTAATAAAATATTGTGAGAAAGTGTGAAGCTGATAGCTGGCTTTGAGATTTCAAGCAACCTTCTCCTAATTAAGTCTGTACATATTTATATGTCATCTTAGTGCAAGAAAGCAGTTCAAGCTCTCCTTTCTTTTACCTTCTTTTTGTATTTCCCTTCCTAGTGTTAGTTATTAATTTCCTATGCTCTTCCTTCACATTACTTCAGCCACAGCAGAGCCAAATTGTTTCGAATGCATCTTATGCACTCTGAACTTCATTCTGCTTAGGCAGACTCACTTGCCTTGCTGGCTTCAGTGCCATAACTGCACAGGTAAAACTGCAAAGAGAAGCCACTACTCTGGACTCCTTCCTCCTTCGTCACACTGGGCTGATGCCGTGGACTAGACTCACCAAGTTAAAACTCCAACTCAGCAGGGAAGGTATTGCAAAGCTTTGGTAGCACATCAAAGCATCTCCACACTTTGCTTCTCATTTCAGGTACCACTGATGTAGTCTATCACATGCTGTTCTTGAACTTCTTTAATTCTCAGCCCCAAAGCCTCCTACATTTTGACTTAGTCTATTGTCACGCTCACTTCTGGGCTCTATCTTCCCTACTCAGCACCCCCAAAAAAAGCAAGAGAAGAGAACAAGTGCCAATTTAGAAGTATGTCTCTATCCATATGTCACCAGAGCTTTGCTGAGATTGGATGTGTGCAGCAGGGGAGCTTCAGGACCTAATACAGCACAAATTAGCAGGACCATCTCCTGGTCCTGCTATATCTATCTATCTATCTATCTATATATCTGTATGCAGAAATAGGGTGTCTTGGAAATATTGGAGGCTGCTCTTCAAAGACTGTCTTGACATTACCCTTTGCGTATTCAAAGACCCTTCTGTGTTTCCAGCATCCCCATGGCACAGAGGTGGCTCAGCTAGGCTAGAAAAATTCTGCAGTCTGAGGAGGCTGTTTCCAGGGCTAACTTTTCAGGTGCAAGAGGTTCTTTTTAGGACCAACCTGATGCTCTTCATAATGATAATTGATCCATATGGATTCAACAGGAATGTTGGATAAAAACCAGTGGATCAGGCCTCTGGATCCAAACCAAGATAAAAAAAGAATGAATTTAAATGAGAAAAGAGTAGGTCTACTTATGTGTTGGTTAATTTGGAAACAAACCAGTACTTTTGAACAGCATCAGTTATCCATGATATTTATAAACGATCTTTCCCACAAAAGACTTCCGCTGAAGAGACAACCTGCCCATATTCCTCACTTCCCATATTTGCAGATTAGAACTCACTCATTCACTCCTGCTTTGGGCTGACCTTAGTGGCAGTAAGATTGACACCTGTAATGGAGAAGAAAAAGACTGTTCCACAGCTTGATCCATTCCTCATCATTCAGCAAGACAGAAGCGAAGAATCTATCTGCACACTTCTACAAACTTCTACAGGAGCTTCTGCTACAAACTCTTGCTTGGATCCTCTATATAACAGTGCTTCATAATTATTTCATAAATATCCTACTTTATGTTCCTTTCTTCTCAACTGCCAGTCCCATTTTAGCACTGGGTGTGTTCAATATTGAGTTTAAGCTGGTCATAACAACACGATGTGTGTGTGTGTGTGTAACTGCAGCACTGCTAATGGTCTCTCTGTGAGAAGTGGGCTGGGCTTCGCACCCCCAAGTCTCAATTCTTTATGACTTGATTCCCCATTTAGTACTCACAAAGGCTTATGGTATATGTTTGGGCTATAAAAGATGATTAAAACAGGAATCCATCCATCACAAAATCTACACAGCATGTTGGTATCCCTCGTGTAACCATGTTGTTAGTAGCACGCTGTTCTTTTGCTTCTGAATAATAAAACATGTCCCACAAAGCTGAACTCAGTGACAGCTTTCTGTGGCATGGCATCAAGGAAGAAAAAGACCTGGCTTTTGATTTCTCGATCTTGCATGATCATGGGAATGCTGCTGTGTTTCTCTTTCCTTGTCTGTAAAATGGGTGACGATGCTGCTAATCTATCCTAATTCCACATTAAGAGGCTCAGTCCATAAACTGATTTAAACAACTGCAATATGGGCACAGTATTAATACCATCTAACATCAGGTTTTACAGAAATGAACAAGAACTAAAAGCTTAATCCGGTTTCTTTGGAAGTCTGCTTCCTCTTCATAATGCTTCAACACTTAAGCATGGGAACATGCTATGGACCAGGCCTCGTTCCTGTGTGACTACACGCTGCTGTTTGCCCCAGCATGTACCCACTCATGCATGGTTATCACTTGAAAAGGGAGGAAACCCCATGCTGTAATGTGTACAACAGCACTCAGCTTGCCTGTGCTACCAGAGAACATCTGAACAGAGCAGGCTCTCAGCTCCAAGCATCAGTGTCTGGATCAAGAAGAGATATATCCTGTGGCTGCCCAAATCTTCCTACAGGCATCACAGAAAGTGAGACCAGTCTACAAGCCATTGCTGGCAAAAATGTGTTTGGCCAAACATCCGGGAACACCAGAACCATTTGTAGAACCTGGATCAGGTTCTGAAATGTCCATAAACAACAATAAAATCCATCTAACTATGTAGCTGCTGTGAATAGTCTGACAGCAGCAGAGATTTGACAGGTATTTGGGGTCCTACCCAGTACAAACATAGGAACAACCAGGCACAGGATCCTCTCGTGGCACCACAGCCTCAGCACTGCAAGGTTGGCAGCTAAAGGACTTCAGCCAAGCAGAATAACCAGATGAAAGGACTCTAAAAGAGCACTGCCATGAAAGGGGCTATGTAGCAGGACTGCAGGAATCCCATCTCTGTGACTCTGTCGAGCAACTCCTTAGTTCCCTTCACCTCAGCCTGTCACAGTGCAAAACACACTCCGCTTTTATCCAGCTGGTGTAACTCCTGCTTACTAAGGGCTGAGCCTGAAGGTCCCGGGCTGAGTGAAACCCCATTCTGGGAGGGGCAGAAAGATGCTTCTTGAAGAGATCACCTCCACAAGCCTCCTGCCATGCCAGTGGCACGTCCCTGAGCCACAGCCACACCTCGGCTCACTGAAGGGAAGCTCTGCATGCAGAAGCAGGATAAAGAAAGGCTCTGATCCCAAAAAAGTGAGCACACAAAGCAGCCCAAACAGACCAGCTCTGCACAGGTCGGTGCCACAGCGGGGGGAGCTTTGATTCCAGTTGATTTTTGTAAGAGAGGTTAATCCAAACATGCATGGGAAGGTCATGGCAGCAACCCTGCTCCTTCTCTACACCCTGAATACTTCACCCTGAAATTCTGAGAAACCTGGGAATTCTGAGAATTGAGCTTAGCCCTGGACTGGAAATGTGTCTGAGCAGGGACCAAACAGAGCTAAGAGCTCCAACAAATCTCATCTTTCTTCCATACAGGAAAGCCCAAACAGGCTTTGGGCCAAAAATGCACTGGTGGCCCAAATCCCAGCCCTTCCTTTTCTTTCTCCAGGCCCCTGCTGAGTGATTTAAGTACCAGGCTCTTGGCTTCTCTAGATGCTCCATTTTGCACAGATAATGACAAACTTTCAGGGCTTGCAGGCTGGAGTGACGTTCTGGGAATCTGTAAGATTTCTATGGGCAGAAAAACCCCATTTTCTGTCCTGTTCCATTCATGATTACATTCAAATCTTTGGCAAAATCAGAAGTCAACCCAGGAAGATCTGCTAGCATTTGTGCTACCTGAATCACTCCACAGATGTATGGCCAGTGCAGATGAACTATTTTTGACTGAAGATCCATCAGAAACGCTCACATAAAGAGCTAGAAGACTTCTAAAACACCTCTTCCTTTCATCCATTGCAGCATCCTGCACACATTACTTTCAGCCTAGCCACTCTTCAACTTCTTCCTTTTCCCAAACTGTTCCAGTCAACCAGGGGTTCGTGTGGCTTGTGTGGACAGCAATGGGTTTATTTTTGGGAGGGGTGTCTACCCTCCCTGGTTACATTTTGTGCCAATAGCTAATGTGATGGCTTGTTGACTGCTGATATTCATACCCGTATCTTTGACAGGCAAGGCGCCCACTCACCAGCTGCTCAGCCTGTTTGATTAGGTTACAGACATGGTGCAGGGAAAACTGCAGGAGAAGATGTGGAAGTGAAGCCATCTTGTGTGTGTGTGCAGGCGTGCACTTGCAGGACCATCACGGGTCCCTCCTCATCGCCAGCTCTGCCTGTAACCTCAGCAGTGTGCGTGTGTGCACACCAGCACCAACCCCTGCGGAGGGTGACGACGTAAGGGGAGCTGGAAGGATGTCATCTCAAACCTGGCGTGATTTCAAGATCAATAGAAACCCACAGACAAGTGTCAGAACATTTGCCCTAACACTGCATAAACACAGAGCTCCAGGCTTAAACAAAGATGTGCATTTTAAGGCATACACTTGCTTTAGACCTTGAGTCTAAGAAGGCTGAAGTCCTCTTCCCAGCTATGGAGCACGCCCCAGGTGTGGGTTCATCTTGTGCCCTTTGTATCTATGGCCGTGTTGTATCTGTCTCCTGTTGTGCATTCCCCTGACAGCAGAGGCTGGTGATGGGGTGTCAGCCAGGACCTTGCGGGGGCTGCTGAGGAACAGAAGGCTGGTGGAGAACCGTGATGCTGGCTGAGCAGCCCTGTCCTCTCCACCAGCCCCTGCGGAGCCGCTGGGCACAGCCAGCTCCAAATATGGCCCTCACGGACCTTCCCAAGAGGAAGGTTAGTCTTCGTTTTTCCTGCTGGAGAGACAGGAGTTTGCAGGAGAAGCAAACTTAGGAAGACTTTCAGGATTCTCAGTCTGCTCTTCCCAAATGGGGATACCCTGATGGTGTTATACAGCAAAGAAAGATCTGGGTAAAGGGTTTTCACTGTAGCCTTAAATATACTGCAGGGACTTCACAGCTTTTGATTGAACACTGTCTCTGCTCTCCTGATGTCTCCCTCTTCCCTAGATCAGGCTTTACTTCCTTCGCTAATGTAACCTCTCCTCTACTGTCACAAAAATCTCTCTTGCAGCAGATGCTTCTCTTCGAAGGAGCCTCCCTAGCTGTACCCTGGGGACCCATCCCACAGCCCCTCGTCCGTTCTCTGCATCTAACTTGACCTCCCAAGAGAAATGGGTGAAGAGTCAATGATAAGGTGCTGACATCCTGGGAATCTTTATTCCTCTTGTTCCCATTAGGAACAATTTTAGGGCATTAGGACAATTTTATAAACCTGGAGGTCTTTCCACCTGGAAACTTTCAAATACCCAATACACATAATGCAGATATTTCCATTAACTACAGCTCCAAGCTAAGTAAGAGATCAGCACCTCCATTTCGTAATGCAGCACAAACCAGAATGAACAGGACACAAAGACTGAATGAGAGAGTGGAATTATTTCATCTCTTGTCCCAGCCAAGCCCTAAGCCCCAAATGGCTTCATGCTCTCGCACTGCTTTGCCAGTAAGGCTTCACACAATGAAATTCTTGCAGCTTCCTATGTTAATCCATTAATACCTGTGAGAGCAGGCTGAAATCCCTACTCTGGTTATCATTCTGGAACCAGAATGCCCAATAAACATTATCTCATAAGCTCTGTTCTTCCCTCTTTATTTTACTGAGGAGGAAGTGAATTGCTGTTTCAGCAAGTTATGTGTGTCAGTGCTGGGAGAACACGGGAACGGATTAGACCCATGGTCCTTCTATCCCAGGATGTTATATCTGGTGATGGGCAGCAGTCTGCATCCACTGCACTCACAGTGACTGCACTCTCCCTGAATCTGGCAATTCATAGTGTAGAGAGCCAGAGCCATCATGTTTCCTACCCACAATCTGTTGTGAACTCTGCTTAAGCTTTTGCCCTCCACAGCATCCTGTGGTAATGAGCATTACAATTTAATTAGCAGACATGATAGGAAACATATCTGACTCCATTCAGGTGCTTAAGGCAGTCTTTCCCAACCAGTGAATCAGATGCCTCTCCAAGGATGCAAAAGGGATGCAAGACACGTGAGAGGAGACAGGAAATTGCTTCAGGTCTTACTGGAACATGTTCACTGCACACGAAGAGGGATAGACTGAGAGAAGGGAGAAGGGAATAAGGGCAAAGTAGCTTCCTGACTTGAATCCAGAGATTAAGCTGAGAATAAATGAGTGTAAGGGTCTAATGATCTAACAGAAACACCCTGATTCTAACAGCAAAAACTGTCCTGATGCTTAAGTCAAGTCTCCTCTCATGGCCACTGTGACCAACACTATAAAAAACCCAATGTGCTCTTCAAAAATTAAAAAATGGAGAAATGAGGACTGAGGTCTACCCACCACTCATATACAGAAAAATGTGCTTTGCCTCTCAAGTTCCTCCCTTCACAGCCTACATCTCATAGAAGACACTGTAAGGATGCCATACGTACAGCCACACTTCACTCTAAGGACTCCTCATTGCTTTCCAAGACAGGAAATCTCAGGAAGAGCACAGGTTTTACACTGAATGACTCCACAGAACAACACAGCATCCTCTTCTTACCATGATGATAAACCTGCCTGGAACAGGATCTCTGGGGATCTGATCCTTGTGCAGCAAAAGGGGACCAACCCCAGTTCTCCTCATTTCAACCGTGGATGCCAGCACATTTCTTGCTTCCCCAAGAGGGAACTTAACCTAACTTACCCTGGAAACACACTGAAGCGTAAGAGCTCAGGCAGCTGAAAGGGATAAAACCCCTGCCCCAGCTCTTCCAGTGACTGCAGTCTCCCCCACACAGACAGCTCCATCTTCCTACGGCTTTTAAGTGCACAGGGCCTGGACAATCAAGAGAGGACCTGACTGGCAAGGCGCTCTGCTGCAGTGATTTGTGCTTACTGGCAGGAAAACCAAATGAGAATAGCCTCTGCCTTGTTCTCATTTTGTGCTAGAGACTCACCTAGCTAAAAAGAAAATTACAGTTGTTTCAAAACCATTGACTTGCTCTGCTCCTTCTTAATCGGAACCACTAGCTGAGTCTGGATCCTTCTCTATGTACCAACACCACATTGCTATCCAGGATTTTGGGTTCAGAAACTTCCAGGAATCACTTGCTAGCTTGTATTTTTCCCTTAACTGGACATTGTAAGACTACCAATAAGACACTGGAAGCATCCTGCCTCTCTGAGTCAGGCAGCACATCTGGTTCCCAGCTCTCACAGTAAGCGGGACATTTAAAAGTGCCCAAATGCAGCTTTTGACATAAGCCTGCTCACCTTTGCGCCAGGCTAGCAACCCAAGCAACTGGAAAACTCTGCTTGCTTGTGACACTTGCACTTAGGCACTCACTTCATCCAGGTTCCTCCCATCACCAAGCTAAAAGACGGTGGCAAATCCAGCCCTGAGTTTTTGATGGTTGAATCATGCTGAACTTACTGATCCTTGCTGATCGTGCCATTATAAATGTCTTATCCTTGAGGCTTGCTTTCCTCTGCTCCCTCATGTTTTCCTTTCTCTCTCTGGCTAGAAATGATTTACATGTTTGTTTACTCTGAGCTACATTCATCTGAGTCATTCAGCAACCCTCTACCCACAATCACATTACAGCAAAGTTTGTACTGGAGTCTTAGTGAGTGAGTATCATGCTGCTGTGAACATGAGAACAGGAGGCTAAATTCTGGGCCATATTCTCCCATTGGGTTTCCAGAAGAACTGACCTTTGCTATGAACATGTCAAAACTCAAGAGCATCATATTCCCCTGTGTTCTACACTACTTCATAGAGCAGGAGAAAATCCAGGCAAAGGAATTACTCTTTATTTACACCAGTGTAACAATTAGTAGGATTTGGCTCATTTCGTACAAATTATACTACTATACTTGCAGGAATAATCTTTTCTGTTTCAAACTAATTTTAGCCACTCTTGAGTGGTGATTATCGAGCTCTTCCATCTGTTGTACCAAAAAAAAAAATTATTTGCACATAGCTTTTGTGAATTTTCTCCTCTGAGGTATGTTTCCAAGAACTGTATCTCTCAAAAACCAACGTAATCATATTATCAGCAAGACTCATAACTCAGCTGACAGTACCTTGTCTATTAAATCCACCACATGAAAAAACCTCAGAATTGACATTCTAAGAAATTTTTAAGGTGGTTTGAAAGCAAATCTTTGCAAAAAGCAAGTTAATCAAATAATTTGTGTCTTGCCATTACCTCAAATGCGATTCTGAGAAGAAGCTATTCAGGGATCCTATCAAAGCAGAAGGTGGCTAAGAAAAATAACAATGCCTTTAAAAAAAATCCATTACAAAACCAGTGAGATTTCAATCTGCTAGAATGAAAGCAATGCACACCAAAATATAATGGATTCCTTCAGAATCCCAGTAATAAAAATAAGGAATTCTGCTCATGTTGTATGTACTTGGAAGACAAATTAAAGCTCATCAGAGGTTAGTCACAAACTCAAGTGCTTTTCCATCTAGTTTCTTTTCACAGCTTAAAAATAATAAAAGAAAATAAGCCAGCATCTCGACCTTTTTCTTTCCTTCCAACACTAGAAATGTGCCCTGTCAGTGTCCGAGACATCGTTCTTGCCTAGGAAGACTTGCTCGTAGCCGAAAGCACGTTGATCACTGCTATAGCTCTAAATAAAAGCACAACCAGATGGAACAGCAAAGCCACACCACAGAGACCAGTGGACTCACAGTGGGCCAGGCTGATGTCATGGTCAGGGTAAGCTCTTTCATGTCTTCATCCACCACTTGCAGCTTAAACCATCTAGGACGGAAGTGTTTCTTCAGCTGGTAATTACTGCCAAGTTACATGCAGAGAAACTGGGGGTGAATATTCAAGGACAGAACAACGAGAGGCACACCTGGTAACACCCAAATGTTATATATTTTTTCCCCCTTTCCTCAGAAATGACACTAGATCTCTTTACTCAAGAAAATAGTTCCTCTAGCCAGCTTTGGACCTGTCTGCAAAGACATTCGGCTACAGCTTCAATAAGGTGCCTAAAGATACTGCTTTAAAGTCTGAAAAGCATTTTTAAAACAGCAATAGAGTAATTTGCATTTACACAGTACCTCCCTGGCTGAGAAGTGTTTTCAAGGGCTTCTGAGTAGCTGCACACAGCCCTGAGAAGCAGCAACACAGGATAAGCTGTATTTTACGGAGAAGGCAAGCAACACTGAAGAAGACTGAGAGATTTGCCCAAGATCAGGCAGGATGTCGACAGAAGTAAATAACCCTCCTTGGTGGTTCTCCCATGGGGACAGGCACACAAACACAGAGACACTGCAACCACATGACCATTTTCTTCCCGAAAATCTTCCCTTCCATCTCTTCTTGCATTCTGCACAGGGCGCCGCATTACATAAGCTTGCTTGCAAGGAGGTGCACCCGACACAAAACTTACATCTGACCAGCAGGAAGATGAAATATTTTTCATTGTACAGTGGAAAAGTTAAGAGGAAGCAATCAAACGGGCTGGAAGTTCAAAGGGACACTGCTCCCGTGCAGCAGCAGCAAGACTTCATACATGACAGTTCACCCATGTTACCTAGGGCATGTGGGATTTAATGGAAGACGCGCACATTACCATATTCATAACCGTGACTAACAAATCTGTTGTCAGTGCCACCAAAAATATCACACAAAGCAGAATGTTTTTGTACCAAAGAGACCACTGGAGTCACGGTTCCATAGTAAACAAATGAACTTATGGAGAGTCTTGAGAATCAGCCCTGACTTTTCTTTGTAGGCTGCGGAATTCGATAAACTACGAACTGCCAGATGCTCGATAGTCTGAGGACTGAAGGGACGATAAACGAGGCATTTCTTCTGCGAGCACCACAGCAGAGAACACTCTCTGCGGTATCACTGTCACCTTTCCCATCCTGAGGGCTCCTGGGTCAGCGAGGGGACTCACAGCCAGGGCAAAGGATGCCGTAATTAACAGTGTACATCTCTCTCTAAGCCGTACGCGGGAGGATGCAGGTGGCTGACACGGGGCGCGCTGTCATTTAGCGCAAGGGCAGGGAAGATTGATCTCCGTCCCTCGGGGCGCGAGTCCCGGCGGGGCCGGCAACTCCTCACCGCCCTCCCCGGCCC
>NW_009912874.1:1104-1371 GCF_000696875.1 Nestor notabilis | reverse complement strand
CATCTTCCCTGAACCCCTTCCCGCCTGTCTTCCCCACCTCAGGCCCGATGTCCTGTTCCTGCATGGCCAGGCATTCAGCTCCAAGACGTGGGAAGCCTTGGGCACACTGGCGCTCCTTGCTGGAGAAGGCTACCGTGCGGTTGCAATAGATCTGCCTGGTAGGAGCATGGCACTGTGCTTAAGTTGATCCCTCTGGACAGCTCCGGTCCCTCACCTCAGCTACGGCTGGGCTCTGGCCCCCTTTCTGCGCCCTGTTGGCACCACACT
>NW_009912874.1:805-1009 GCF_000696875.1 Nestor notabilis | reverse complement strand
CCTCGGGGGAAGAGACCATTGTGGGATGCACAATCCCCCCTGCCCTTCACCCACCCCATGCTCTCTGCCCCATGCCAGGCTATGGGGATTCACCTCCAGCAGAGATGGTGGCCACGGCACAGGGCCGGGTGGCTTTCCTGAACCATGTCCTCCAGGAGCTGGGCATGCAGAGGCCGGTTCTTGTCAGCCCCTCCATGAGTGGCC
>NW_009912874.1:370-608 GCF_000696875.1 Nestor notabilis | reverse complement strand
GTGGCCGCAACCAGTTCATGGAGGGTCTAGCTGCTGCACCTTTGGCTTTGTGGCCCCATATGGTGGCAGATGGAAGTGGACAAAGCCCAGGAGAAGCATGGTGGCCAGTTACCCCTCTGACCCCTCTGGTTTTCTCTCTACCCTTACCAAGACACCCACCCTGATCCTGTATGGTGACCGTGACACAAGGCTGGGGTCCCAGGCCCTGCAGAGCCTCCGGCACCTCCCTAGGCCCCAT
>NW_009912874.1:0-263 GCF_000696875.1 Nestor notabilis | reverse complement strand
CTGCTGGGTTTCCTGCGCCAGCTGAAGTGAGCACTGCCTCATTCCCTGCTGAATGGAGGACTGGGATGCACGGGGGGTCTGTTTGCTTTTGGGGTGTTCCCAGGGTGGCAGGGGACAACGACTAAGAGTTTCCTTTGCTGGCAGGACAGGGTGTCATCTGTCAGGAGGCCAATAAACTGATGCTGCTCTGGTTTCTGTGTGTGTCTCCAAGCGCCGTGGGGCTCCAGCCCCATCTCTCTTCATGCAGTGTGGGACAGCACGGT
>NW_009912873.1:40954-51220 GCF_000696875.1 Nestor notabilis | reverse complement strand
TGTCCCCCATTGCTGTTCTCCCTTTGACCCTCACGTACAAACTCCCTGTTGACTCCTCACCTATCCCCAGACAGAGTTCCATACTCTCCACTTTCCACTAAAGCCAATTCCTTCAGACTCAGATCCTTTTTACTGCTTTCCTCTGAACTCTCTTTTTTCTCCATTTTCCCAAAGTGTCCAGAGCTGAGCACAAGAGCACACGTTGAGCTCCACCTGATCTATTGCCAAGACTATTTTCTTCCTCAGTTGTGTAACACTGGAAAATAAGAGATATAGTTGGCATGTGCTTCTCTCAGGATAACAGTGGATTGTAAATTATGTGATCTCTAGCATTTTGGGAGGCATTGCAAAATATGTCTTCAGATCCCGTAAATCAGCTTGGTGCCTCTAAATTCAGTGGCAGCTTTACACAAGAGCGGGCCCGAGCACTAGATTTGTGTATGTACTTTGAGCTTTCAGCTCCCTACAGTCATCATTTCACTTTTTCATAAAATTCTTCATTAGTTCAGCATTAAAACATGCACTCTTCCCTCTGCCATGTCCTGAAAACTGGCAGTTTTAATCATTCCTCTCGTGACAAAAGGAAGTATCCTTGCAATGCACCTTCTTTTTACAAATCCAGCACAAGCACAGCAAAATTCACTGTATGCAGCAGGATAATCCCTATCAGTGCCAGCAGGTCTGAAGCATGGAGAAGCCTCTTTTATCATTAATGGAGAGCAAATCTTCACGAGGGTGCCCATTCCTAGGCACACTGGTAAGTCAGTGCTTAGTGCTGCCAACTGAAAGGGGCAGATGAGGTGACTTCAGCAGAGTGGTACAAGCAGCCGTTGAAATTGCTGAAGGGAGCAGTGTTTTCTCCCAGCCAGAAAGTCAGCAGCCTGCTCTTCCCATCAGCTGACTAGACAGAAACTGGGAGTCAGTCTGACTCCTGGATAGTCCTCTAGTATTGCCTTCATAATGGCAACAGGAATGGTCATGGTTTTACCAAATTCATTCTGCTTCATCAGCTGTGTACAGAGGAGGAAGCAGACAGCTCTGTGGTTGTCTTAGTTGATATAACCAGGAAAACTAGCACATTAAAAAATGCACCAGAAGCTGTGAAACAGCATAACTGGACTAATACAAGAACAGGAATGTTGTGCTATGAAAACACAATTTTGGGTTTTTTTTTCCCTCTGGAAATAAATAGAGTCCAGCTAGAAAATAAACTGATGATAATCAGGAAGAGTAAGAGTTGATGGAGCATGTCTGGCTAGGCAGTTGGGGCAGTGTTATCAAGCAGAGCCACACGATGGTGGCTTTTGGACTTCATGTTGCACTTGCTCTGGTCTTCACAATATCTAGTGAGGAAATTTCAGGAGATAGTACTTCATGATTTGGTAGCTGTATTTATCTCTGCCTTCACATACACAAGGATTTTATTTTTATACTCATATATGTATATAAATCTATAAAAATATGAGTGCTTGTGCATGTCAACTTTTAAACTCATTTGTATTGCAACAGTGTCTTGTGTCATGAGTCTGCTTGTGCTGGAAGCAGACAAGTACATGACAGAAACAGCCTTGGGTACTGAAGAACTCAGAGCGTCTGTGAGTAAATCATGGCAGAATTGGGACCCACTTCAGTTAAAAAACCCAAAAAAACCCCAACAACAACAACATAAAAAGGGAAAAAATAGTGGCAGTAGTGATTAATAATACCTTGGAGTTCTTTAGTGACACCCTGGCAACTCCAAATTATATTGAGATAACCACATTGCTCATTGTCCTTATATAGGGCAGCTTGCACTGTACAAGCACTATTTATTATAATTTAAATAGGAGTTGCCTTGATCTTACTGCCGAATTGAAAAGACCATTAGGAGTGCTGCTCGCACTATCGAAGCACAAAGTATTTTAATATAAATAGCAGCTCCCTTGATCTCTCTCTTGAAAAAAACATTGGTTCCCTCACTGATGAATTAACTATAGAGGAGAAAAATAAATAAATAAAAGTATTTCCCACGTGAGCCATCAATCTTCGTCACACACACATTTTGGATTCATGTATCTAAAGTCGAACTGAAACCATTCTCCTGCTAATGCTACATCTTGCCTTACCATGGATTTGTTAGTAGTTGTGAATGTAACTTTGTCCTCCCTAAAACTGTCAAAATATTTATTTGTCAAATTAAAGGAACAAATATTTTTGTAAAGTGTTTTCAAGCCACACGTAAGAATTCTTTGAATGCGCCTTAAATAAGTGGCCTATGATAGAGGATTAAGTCCGTTGCTGTCTACAGTCCCAACTCCTGCAACTGATTTCTGGTGCTATTCAAAGGAAAATGGACCAGAACATCACAATATGGAAGGAGCTTGAGGTGATCATAATGCAGTGGATGAAATTTCTGTGTAAGGCAAGTCTCATTCTGAGTAAGAGGCTCGCAACAGGTGCTTCTGCCTTTATTTCCACAGCTAGCTGCATTGCCAGTGCCTTGCTAAGATGCTGTGGGCTTGAACCTCTCATCTTCCAAGAACGTGGGATGTTTCTGTGTTACTGGAAGACCTCTTTCCTCTTTGTTACCAGTCAGGTTGAGGGAGCACCTGCAGACACAAGGACTAGGAGGATGACTCACCCTCTGGAGGTGGCTGTGTTAATCCTGGTGATTGAGGAGTTCTCAGTGGTTGTCTTAGACTTTCTGCTGAACTTCTGAATACCAGAAGTTAGATGATGTGGCTCCTGTATGTTTGAAATCCAGCTCTCTGTTCTCTCAGTTTCTTTCTACACCTTCACTCCTAAGTACTCAAAGCCATCATATAAGTGCATGAAGTGAGATCACAAGCTTAAGGCTCAATCAGTAAGTGGAAGGCTGTTTGCACCCTCTTATCTACAACAGGTGACCTGGTGAAAAGTCTCACTTGCACACATATCCCTGTGATTTACCAGCACATAAATCTCCTCACTGGTCTTTCCTGCATGCGAACTTTTATTTCTCAAAAAAGATGACAGAAAAGGCTTTGTGAACACAATCAACTTGAATAATGATTTGGAATTCATAAGCATCCTTGAGGATATTTATACCCTGATATTTGCCCACTTCTAGATCTCTGCTATCTCTTAGTTGTATGAACAAATACTTAAAATCTATCATATAAAAACTTGTTTGACCTCAGGATGATTTCTGATAAAATGAGATGTGAGATGCTGAGAGTTGTCCAGAGAGAATAAAATCTAGTAAATTATTTGATGTTTTCAGGCTCTGTGTTTATTCTCTGCAGCACTGACAACTGGATTAAACTAAATACTCAACAAGCAATGTAGGTTTTTATTATATGATGGCTATTTAATTATGTTTTTTCTGGCTTCTGCAGTCTTGTGCCACACAAAAGCTCTTCTGATTCTTTTACTGAATTGAGCTGTTATCTTGTGCTCAGCGTTTTAAGTGACCTTAAATAATGTTTGCCTTGACAATCCATTTTCAAACTTATAAAAGAATTCATTTTCAATGCCTCTCAAAAGCCCAGTGCACATGTAGAAAGGTTCCAGGTCTGTGTTCTCCAAAGGACACTAATTCTCAGCCCCCTCAAAGCACAACAAACGTCATCTAACATTTAAATGCTAAAAGTTACAGTAGAGGTTTAGAAAGATCCATGTCTATGTAAAACAGCATTGCAAATCGTTCCAAAAAAGTCAAGATGTCAGATTTTACGCAAAGGCTCTCCCGTAATTTCTGCTGGAGCTGAATGAGTTACTAAAGTTTTGTTTTGGTTTTTGTGGAGTTTTGGAACGTATGAAAAGTAGTTTCACCCTCCCAGAGACTTTCTTGAAAGAAGTCTCTTGGCTGAGGTGGCAGAGTCGGCACACATGCAAACACCTTTTGTTGCACAGGCTCGGGAAGGATGGTGCTGCTTCAGCAGCAGTGCTGCCAAATTGATGTACGCTGTTTTCAAGTGCAAGATCACCGAGCGAGTTCATAGTATGTAGACAGAGCAAGGCAAAGTGCAAACGTACCATTTACCAAAGCCATTCAATTAAAGAAAAGCCCCTACGAAGAAAATGGTTTTATAGCATGTCATGAAAGAATACTTGCCTTTTACTTTAAAAAGAAAAAAGACTGTTTAAGAGGGGTGATTGTAGAGTATGTACCACTTCTAACAGATTTGCTGTGCAGAAGTACATAAGTGTGAGTGATGTAGAGGTACTTGTTTATTATAGAGCACATTTCAATGCAGTAATCATAAATATTGCTAAGGTTGTGCTCTGTTGAAATATGACCTACATACTCTTGATTGTTTGTGTTACGTGATTTGTCTGACACCCATTACATTCTGGGTAATGGCAGCCATTTGTTGCTGTGCACAGCAGGCTCTTTTGACAAAAGAAAATAGGCAGCAATAAAAAAGCTATAGTCTGAATTACATTCTGCACAGCGCTGCACTGCTGAGAGTTTGTGCAAGTGTGTTAACAATGCTCTGAACTGCCTCTTGTCAGCCTTCAGCCCGTAATGGCCATCTGTCCTTCCATAAATCTGTCAAAACCTGCTAAGTTCAAGAGAGAGCACAGAATATACCTTGTACTGTCAACGCTAAAATGTACACATTGGCAGTGAAAGTGGTGTGTGTAAAATAATCTAACGGTGATAGAATATTGTAATGCCATTGATGTGGGATCACGGTCCTCAGTGAAGATTACCAGGGATTAGTGTAAAGATGAGCAAGTGTGCAGCCAACTGGTTTTCTCAAAGTTCACGGTTTGGAGATTGGTCCTGGGACATGCTGAGCTCTGTAGACTCCGTAACGCTGACATGAACTCAAAGCTTCACTCCCTCCTCCATCCCCTGATGAAGGGTTGTTCAAAAGTTAAATGAACATTTTCCAACTTTCATCTGTTCCTACTTGCCTGTGCACTTCCTGCTTCTGCTGAAAACCAGGAAAAAAGCCAAAATGCCATGAGGAAGCCCTTTCTTAGGCTGTCTCCAGCAAAGTTCTGCCAGCAAGAGAAGCGCCAGTAAATTTAGCTCAGTCTGTACTTTTGCAAGGGGGTTTTTTTGGTAGGGCTTTTTTCTCCTGCTTTAAAGATTGTTTGAGTCCTTTTCAGGCTTCTGGAAATAGTTGTACTCTGTGTTTAGCTTGCTTCCTGCTGGAGCTAGCTTTACAGAAGTGAAAATGGAAACAATATTTTATCTTAAATATTGGAATATCTCTGGGGTTTCTTTGCCTGAAATTCTTAAATATGCATGTTCACTGTGGAGTGGTTGTATTTCTGCTTCATTCTCTCTAAAACTACATCCAAAAAATCAGTAACTAACTCCAGAGCTGCTTCTCAGGGGCTGTATAATTTCATGAATAAAAGTGACAGTTCTAAATTTTTTATCTAGAAAACAGTCTTTGCTTACTCAAATCTTTGTTGAATCTGAGCTTGAAATTTTAACCTGAAAATTACTATGGCAGAATTTTGAACAGGGCTATTCATTTTACCAAAAATTCACTTGGTAGTCAAAAATATTTGTTCATGAGGAAGTGGATAAGGTGTGAAATACACATTGCTAACTGACATTGAATTTTGGGGAAGGAATTAAAAATTGAGGACTCAAGCTAAAGGAAATAGTTTAACAGTGATGACTTTGCACAAAAATATTTCACTATTAAAATTTGAGGTAACTAGAGTTTTAGGTGTCATTATCTTTGCCTTAGTTTCCCTGACTTTTTGTGACATTAGGCTCATAACCATTTTTTCCAAACGTTCAGTCAAAATCAAGCTTCTCTTTCACATCAAGCATTCATGCCTTGGTACTTCTGTCTTCTTTTTTCTGGAACAAATTCATTGCAGCTAATGCAATGCGACTCCCATTCTCCATTTATGCTCCTTAGGGAGCACTGTGCATTGATGGACACTTTTCCTTCTTTACAGCAAAACACTATAAAACATGTTCCATTTGCATTTATCTGCTGGGCTCTGTGGCATGGGTAAAAGTACAAAACTAAATCCTATAGCCATGTTTGAAATACACGTTTTCTGTAATGTGCCTGCCCTCTCTTATTGTTCTTGCTAATGAAAGCTTATTGCTTGGGCTAGACGAAGAAATCTCTGGCAGCATCAGCTTCTGGAGTGCTTAAGGATGGCCTGGATTTTCTAGAACTGCCTGATCTCAGTCTAATTTGTTAAAATTTAAGCATATATATTTCTAAATTACAATAGGATCAATTGGACAGAAGCAAATTTTTCAAACATAGCATACTAAGTACCTTCCTGAAAAGAAATATTTCCTGAACTGTGTCTGCTGTTTGCTGTTAGTCTGTCCTGCTATCCAGGGTTATCCTTTTGTAAAGTCTGAAGAAATTCTATGATTTCTACAGAAAACATTAAGAGTTATATTATACCCTTACAAAAATAATTGCAAGATGCTATGATCATTCCCAGGTTTTACTGGAGCGGGCTGTAGTCCTTCCTACCATTTTGTCTCACCATAGTGATACAATCTTTTAGTTATGTGAACAATCCTGGTAGTTAATGGTATCTTTAATCTTTGAATACTTACCTGCTTTATTTTGACTCCCTACTTCCTGACTCTCACTAATATTTAGTTCTAAATGCAGTGGTTCATTACAGTTGCAGTTGTCCTATTGTTCACTTGGGTTTCAGTTGCAGAACCACATTTCAGGCAAAATGTATTAGTTATGCTTACAAGAATGTATTATACATATATTAGCAATGGTTTACTAAGTTAATGAACTGTGGAAACAAAGGGTTATTGCAGTTGAGTTGTAGAGTTGCTGTACTTCCTTGCTTTCAAGATCTGTGTCCTAACGAGGTTCCTTTGGTAGCACTTTTATTTCCCAGACTTGCTTTTATTCAGGTTTTTGTCTGCTAATTTCTTTAGGTTTTTGATGGTGACAGTCTTTTGGCTTTTGATTTTTATATCAAAATCTTTCTGATTTTTTCTTTTTTACAAAAAAAAAAAAAAGTCTTTTGGTTTTTATCCCTTGATCTTTTCTATCAGAATCTACAGAGAGTGAGGCAGATGTCATGGAGGAAGGGGAGGGGCAGAAATGATGCTGAAGATTAATGGCAATGCATTAGTTCTGTTGCTATTGTTGTTACCAGACCTTTGGTTTCTCACACCTTTGTTCCCAGTATTAGCAGTGTTAAATTTAAGTTACATAGAATGGGTCTTGCATTATATCTGTTTTCAAGAAGCACATGAGCTGCCTTTATAAATTTTGCGTATGTGCTTAAAAATATTCTGTTCCTCCTTTTTTTCCCCTTAGGCCTAACTCCACCTACGACCCCTCCTCATAAAGCCAACCAGGATAATCCTTTTAGGACTTCACCTAAGCTGAAGTCATCATGCAAGACGGGTGTACCACCTTCAAAAAAGCCCCGCTATAGTGAGTCTTCCAGTTCTCAAGGAAATAACCCAATCAAGAAAGGTCCAGAACAGTCTGAGCTGTACGCACAGCTTAGCAAGACTACAGTACTGTCCAGTGGACATGAGGAGAGAAAGACAAAACGGCCGAGTTTGCGGCTGTTTGGTGACCATGACTACTGTCAATCTGTGAATTCAAAATCGGAAATACACATTAAAATATCCCAGGAACTTCAGGACTCCAGACAACTAGAATTTAAGGATTCTTCACCTGGGTGGCAGTGTCAGATTTGTTGTTCTTTAGAACAAGACCAGTATTTCAAGAAAGAGACTTTACAGACAAGTAAGCAGGGATCCCATGGTAATAACAGAAAACAGCTCCAAGACCAGGAAATTCGGGCTGAACTGAATAAGCATTTTGGTCACCCCAGCCAAGCTGTTTTTGATGAAGAAGCAGATAAGACCAGAGAACTAAGGGACAGTGATTACAGTAATGAACAATTCTCCAAACTACCTATGTTTATAAATTCAGGACTAGCAATGGATGGTCTCTTGGATGACAGTGAAGATGAAAGTGATAAACTATGCTACCCTTGGGATGGGACACAAGCCTATTCATTATTTGATGTTTCACCTTCTTGCTCTTCATTTAACTCTCCATGCAGAGATTCAGTGTCTCCACCCAAATCCTTATTTTCTCAAAGATCCCAAAGGACGCGCTCTAGATCAAGGTCCTTTCCTCAACGCAGGTCTTGTTCCCGTTCTCCATATTCCCGATCGAGATCAAGGTCGCCCTGTAGTAGATCCTCTTCAAGGTATGGTACAGCAAATTCATGTATCATTATCATAGTTAATACGAAGGAAAACAGCAAAAACATAAAGCAGCTTGAAGGAAAGAAAGAAAAAACCCCAAGAAACAACTTAATCCAGTGCAACTTGTTCTATTGCTCCTAAGCTGATTAACTCTGAAGGTTATGGGGTTGCTGCAGAAACACTTGTTGCCATTATCCTTTAAATTGGCCAAGTTTACACTTTCTGAGTGGAGCCAGTCAGGTCAGCAGCAGAACAATTGGTGAGAGATGTATACAACTAACCTTTCCCATTATCTGCGAGCTGCCCAATGCCAATCTGGCTGCAGTCCCTATCAGATGAAGTTGACAGTGGCTGACTCTCTGCTCTGTGTTAGCCTTAATAAGGAACATTACAGAAGGGCACGGGGGTAAAGCACTAGAGGCCCCTTAGTTGACTATGAGATTGCAAACTGTCACTGGAAAAATCTCACTGGTAGCTTAGAAGAAATTGTAAGTTTGGGGAAGAGGTAGAAAATGGTGTAAATAGATTCAAACTGAATGACAGGGGTGGATGTGTTTCTTCCTGCAGATCTTGTTGCTATTATGAGTCCAGCCACTGTAGACATCAAGCATACAGAAGTTCTCCCTTACGTGCAAGATCGCGATCCAGATCACCGTACAGTCGCAGACCCAGGTAATGCATTTTGCCAGCATTTGGTTTGCTTTGCAGCTGGTTGTCAAGAGATAATGAAGCATTCCAGAAATTGTATTATTAATTTTGCATTCACAAATGCAGGTCCTTGATTTAATGACTAAGTTGTGTTTCCTAGATATGACAGCTATGAGGAATATCAGCATGAAAGGCTGAAGAGGGAAGAATACCGCAAAGAGTGTGAAAAACGGGAATCTGAAAGGGCCAAACAAAGGGAGAGACAGAGGCAGAAAGCAATTGTAAGCACTCTGAAGATAACTTTCACTTTGAAATAGATTTCTGTTTCTTTTCATAGATTTCTAAAGATAGAACTCAGATTTTATTTTCCTTTTTTATAAAAGAAAAAATAATGCAAAGATCTGCTTATGTATATTTCTTAGTGTTTTGAATTTTAGGCAAATACGTGTTTTGATAACAATTTGTGTTCTAGTGTTACAAGACTTAATTTTTTCAGGTTCTGTAAATTGCAATTCTTCAAGTTTTTCTCTGTCAACAGATACAAAAGGCTTACTAGAAAAAGGTTTCATCCTAAGCGACAGACAATGAAAAGTGACCCAGTTTATTTCTTATACAGATCTACTAGTGACCCTCCATTTTATATTATATATATCACCTACCGGAGTGCCACTAACCAATGTTTATTTTCTATATTTGTGGGTTTCTTGTATAAGCAGTGTAAGGAGTCAGCTTACATACCAGTCGCTGGACTTGCATGGCAGCTGTAGTTGTCTATGCAGAGGGTGCAGACAACAGAATGCAAAACTGGGATCCAAAGGCACGAGTTTAACTTCTCTTTCTTTTTTTTTTTCCCTGTCAATGACTCGGTTAATTTGTAAGTTATTTTTAGCAAAATAAATAGTCTGAAGACATGATGCAATTTGAAAATGTCGTTAACATTGGCCCTTTCATGATGAATATGTATTATTTAATTATTTCGTTCATCAAAGTCCTGTGTGAAACAATTGAAATACCTGAGGCAAAGGAAATACCCACATGGGAATGAGCAACTCTCTTGGCTGTTGTAGCAGTAGGACAGAAGAATGGCTAGTAAATGGACAAATGGCTTTTGCCCCATTGGCAACTGTGTAATGGTTTTGATAAATCAGGAGCTGCTGTAAATCTGGACTCCTCTTGTAATTGCTAAGGCCATTTGGTGTCTCATCTTTGTATTTTCTACTTGGTTGTCTGTGTCCGCCGGCTCTGTCCATTTTGTTCTACCTTCACCGCTATTCTGGCTGTGCTCTGGCTATTGCATGAACTGGTGCAAACTGGGACCCTTGATCTTCATTTCCAGATTTTCTCTTAGTGTTATATCCAGGATTTACCAAAATGGTAATTTTTCCAGCGCCTTTATTGAACTTTGTAGTAAAAGGTGATTTGACACACGCTTGTCAGCGTTTCTCCTAATACTT
>NW_009912873.1:36207-40923 GCF_000696875.1 Nestor notabilis | reverse complement strand
GCGTGTAGTGATTGACAGGGACTGGTGTAGTCTACAGCAATGAGATGTTCTGGGAGGCTGTAGATACCTTTATTTTCTGATTTTGTCTCTGCTACTGTTGTTCTTACTGAGCTTCATCAAATCATTTCACTTTTCTCTGCTTCAGGTGCCCTATCTACAAAGTGTGGGTGATAGTTGTATTTTGTAAAGCGTGAGATTTAGAGCTATGACATGCTCTGCTGTGCTGATCTGAAACTCAGTGAAGGCAATGGAATTATTTTGCTTGGCTTCAGACAGGGCTATTGTTAGAATTCATTTAAGGCAATTGTTGCAGTTCATTTTAAAATATCTGGCTTCCATCTGTTTAGAGATGTATGCTACCTTCCAGCAATCATAACTTACACTGGCTGTTCTTTCTTAGATCTAACACAAATTAGAGAGTCAAGTAGACCTGTGGCTTGGATGTATCTTGCTACTTCTCAATTGCTGTACCTTACTGGTATAAATAAACATGAATCCTCCTGAGGAGGCAGAAAATCTGTTTTATTTGAAAATATATAAATATTTGGCAAGTAGCTAATCCAGAGAAAAAGAAAAAGGGAAGAAAAGAAACTTAAGGAGCTGCAGATATGGTGCATTGTAACTTCCTATGCTAAGAGTTTAGCATCTCAAATCCAAGGTTGAATTTACTTAATTTTTAAAGTGAGCATTGTCCTTATAATTAACTTCATTAATGGAATCATTTATTAATAAACATAAATAAATCAGAACTAAAAATAAAGAAATAAACAAACAGAACGTGGCAAAAACTTAAAATCCAGTCACCTGTAAAAGAGCTGCAGGAGATGTAGATGAAATCCTATTAAGTCCTTCATCCAAAGTCTATGAGCACTTTTACTTTAAAAATCTGTATTGAATCATGCCAGTTTATCTCCTGAGCAATAAGTAGGGGTTAGGGGACAGTGAAAAAAGGGAAGCCCTGATCCCACGAAGTCAGTGATAAAATCTGTATTATTTATATAGCATTCTCTGCTCCTTTTCTTACTCCTTTTGGTTTATGGGTCTCATCTGTGCTACTCCTTTCTTGAGGAACTCATTTATTGTCTGGCTACAAGAATGTCCTCTCTTTTCCTTGAACTCTTTCTACAGTCCCATAAATTAAGATTCCTTTGCTCTCTGCATTGGGGAATTTTTTATTTTCTTTCTAGCCCATTCTCGTGCTGACAGAACTGACTCCTGGCCATATACCTACAGATACTATTGAAAGAGTGGCCCAAAGATCGGGCACTACTAATGCCTTCGGTGTTACACAGAGCAGGCAGCTTTTCTTCATGAGAAGCACTGTGCTATGATCTCAGGAATTAGTTGTAGAAAGGATGCACAGTGGAAAGGGAACAGAAATTATGACTGAGCTAAAAGCCACCAGGTATTATTGGCTAAATACCTAGGAATTAGTCTCTGTGTGACAGCAAGAGTGGGAAACCTAGGGAAAAAAAGGAGAAAAAAATTCACATATTTTAATCTGTCAAAACCATATGTGAAGCAATGCCCTCTCATTGTGCAGACAGCTGGTATTTTGGCAGATGTGAAGACATAGGCAGAATGCTGAGGAGGCTTGTTTTAGAAGCCTGTGCTCATGTTAAGTAGCAGAGGCATGTTTAAACGCCTGCCCCTTCATTCTTGGGCCTTCATTGCAGTAGCTTCAAATCAGCTAGAAACCTGGGCTAGCATTTCCCTGTATGGATTCCTGTATTCCTGTCTTGGCTTACAGATGTATACAGGTGGCTTGACTTCAGAGGATACTGTTGTATTCTTCTCCTCTTCTTTTTCTTCTTTTCCCCCTCTCCAGTTACTGGAGGTTCGGTGCCTTTTTGGTGGATTGGGGTCTTGGTTTTGGGCAATCACACTTGAAAAATACAGGCTGAGCCCACAAGGTATTTTCCAGTTAGAGAGTAAGAAAAACATTTTTGTCATTCATTCATTTATTTATACTTTTGATTGTGATGTCTTTGCTGAGGAAATGTTAGCATAGTTTAGTTTGATCTGGACTTGATCTATTTCACTGGGTCCCCATTTTGTTTTAGATTGGGTCCTTGCTGAACGTAAGGATGGTCTGCCACCAAGACTTAACATAACTTGATAGTGCTAACCAGGTCACAGTGGAGACACATTTATCATGAAAGTTGAGGAGCAACTGCAGGACAGGACAGCCTACTTACGGCTTTGTTGAAACTGGGATCCAACCCCAGCCCAAGACTGAGGACTCCATTTTTCTTCTGGTACACCCCAGGAAATCTCTTGAGTATGCTGGCTTTTACTCCAGCAGCTCGTTAGACCATGCAGCAAATATTTTCCAAGACATGGCATCAGAAATGCAGTTAGTACATTTCAGTTCTGGAGTCATCAGCTTGTACATGTTCTACTGACATGGTACACCAGGGCTGGGAGGTTAATCTAATGGGCAGTCTCATGTTCTGGATCTCTATTTCTTGGCTGCTCTGGCCATGATACTGACTTACCGTTGCATCTTCCCTGCAGCTCCTTTACTGTGTGCACTGGCTTCTGCCAGGAAGTATAACCAAATCAGCTTTAATACCTGAGTAGAAAATTACTGTTGACATTACTACTTTTCATTTCTAAGTGCTGACAGCCTTCATGAGACAAGTATCAAAAGTCCCTGTCCCAGAGAGCTTACAGTCCAAAGAAGATAAGTGCACTGTGAGGCCACTGCGGTGGAAAGACACACATGATTTCAAAGAAAATAAACAGCTCTCCAACAGGAAGGCAGGAGAAGGGTGGTTTCATAAATGAGTGCTTGGCTTCTCTAAAGTCGAAAACCAGAGTCAGCGTATAATGGAGTGCATTTCCACTAATGAGACATCCAATGTACATTGTATATTTAGTTTGGATTTTTTTCTTGTTGCTCATCTCGATGGCCTTGATCCCAGGCGCTCTAACTTCCCTGTGCAAGTTGCTGAAAATGTATCAAACGATCACCTAAATCTTGAGGTTTACTGCTCCATCATTATTTTTCTAGCAGCCACCATGGAGTGAGGCTGAACAGTTTCAGTCCTCAGTTACCCTCACAGCAGCACTTGACAATTTTGTGCAACATTTTCTTTTTTTCCCAGTTTCATGATTCTTTTTTTTGCCATTCATACTGGCCCACAGGTCCTACTTACTTTTCTTTAATACAGCACGTAAAGAAAAATTTTCATGTTATGTCAGAATCTTAAGCTTTAATGGCTTTTTACATCCATAGCATTTATATCTTTAAAACTCTGTCCAACCATTCCCCCTGCATCTTCAAAATGGCATCTGACCTTCAGGTCTGAGAATGTAAGTCTTCATGGCTTTCTACTGAAGAAAGAATTCACTTGGTATGGTAGGCAACACAGGCATGGTGCAAGCAGAAGCAGCAGCACCTTTGACAAGCCCATGGCAGACCATTGCTTTAAAATGCCCCTGGATTTCTTCTCTCAGCTTCATGTAAAGCATTACCTACCTCTTGGACAGCTGGGTATGCACAACAGATGTGCAGTCAAGAAGTGGTAGGGAAAACAGGAATGTCAGCACTATGCAGTGTTACTCTTGGAGTGGCTGCCTTCAGAGCCCACAGACCCTGCTTAGCAGCACCATGAGCAGGCAAAGCAAGCAAGCATTGGGTGAAGAAGTCTAGTACAAGAAACATGCAAAAACTAATACATCTAGTGGTCTGTGCTTTAGTTCCTTGTGAAATAAGAACGAGGAGAGGAAAATAAAGTTTTGAAGGAAGCTTTTGCAAGACAAAAAGATCCTTAGCATCAGTGGACATTTTGCATCCTGATCCTATTTTTCTCAAATTTTGGCATTCTAAAGCTTTAGTATTTTCATTTGAGACTTGAAATATTGCTATTCCATCTGAGATTTTCTGCCATATCTGCCTATGCAAATGTTTTTTACCTCAAGGAAGAAAGAGCAAGATTCTGAAGAAGGAAGTTTACATAAACCAAAAGAAGACAGACACGTTGGGCCTAAGGGAGTTTGCTGGACTCTTCTTTCTTAATTTTTTTACGTGGTAAAGCAATGAGCTACACTTAAAGTTTATGATGCAAAAAAAAAAACCATCTGCCCTTTTGGGAGGGAAAAATGAACTATATCTTCTGGAGTTTCCTGCAGGTTCCCTCTGCCCACATGAAACTGAAAACAAAAGCTTTCCTCTGTCATTCTCTAGATTTCCAAGTCATATATCATCTGCTCTAACAAGTGCCCTAAAAAGCATACTTAATATGCACATATGGACTTCTACATGTAACATTATAAAATAAAGGTCTTAAACATTTAGAAGTATGTTGTAATCTTGTTAGGCTTGTATAGCACTTATTATTAATGGGAATAAAAGGCAGGTGTCTCTGTGAATACAAATGCATTCTTCATAGTTGCTTTAAATAAACCAAAGTTAAACAAGACAAAGACAATGCTGTGTGAATACTGTGTTCTCCAGTATCTTATAACATCATGGCACTCTGCTTAAAAAAAATACTTGAACACATCTTCTCATGTGTGCACACTGGAGGACATATGGTGCATTTCTGCTTTAAATTTGAATTTCCTTAATTTTGCAGGTTTAACTTATTCCCTTAATGATAGTTTAACAGGCTTTTTTTTAATGGTTCAGTTTTGTTTTATTACAGTTGTCTTAAAGGGATATTAGAGATATAAAGGTTATTAGAGGGATAGAAGAAGGAAAAATTGCGC
>NW_009912873.1:0-36176 GCF_000696875.1 Nestor notabilis | reverse complement strand
GCACAGACGTACTGAAGAGCGTGCAATAGTTATTTCCATCACACTGTAATATAGCAATCTCCATGTCAGTGAGTGAAACATTATGTTTTTTCAGTTGAGATGTATTATCTCAGCTAAAGTATATTAGACAGTCTGCTGTGTTATGTTCTGCTCCATCTGGTCAGTCATTTAGGTTCAATAGCAAGTATCAATGGAATTGTTTCTTATCAAGTGTTTCAGTGCGGTTAAATCCTTGATTTGGTAAAACAGTCTGAAAAAGTAATTACTGTGCATATGCAGATTTTCCTGGTTTTGAAGTTTATGGCACCCAACCATACTGAAAGTAAGCAGAATTACAATGGGGAAAATGGAAGAAATGCAGATTTCTGTTGCTTGCACTCTACAGTCCCTAGTGTGCAGAAGCCCTACCCAAGCTCCTCAGTCAGGAAGGTCAGGGCTCTGGACTGGAACGCAGTAGAGACAGAGATAAAAAGCAGCAACTGTCTGTAAAGTATCCCTCTTCCCTAAATTTCTGGCCACCCTTTAGAACACTTGTCTCTCTTCTAGCCATGCTAGCTTCTCCAAACTGCAGTACTATGGTAGCGGACAAGGACAGCTTTTGGACAGTGCACTCTGGAAGGCGTAACATTTAAACATGAAAGTGTCTTGTCACAAAAGGGTTACAGAGGACTATACCAAGTACCTTGGTTCCTCACGTAATCAAAAGAGGTAGTAGTTTCAGGCATCTAAATGAAATACTTATCCCATTAAGGAGAGCATACACGTACTTTGGTAGAGCAATCAGGGTCTCCCACTGGTCTGAACAATGGAGCTATAAAGGACCCAGGTGGTTCCAGTGATCACTTCTTGTGCCATACCTTAGTGGGTAAGGCTTTTGAGTAGGAGCGTTTGATTCTTGGATCTTTGTTTTCTGGATCTTTAAACTCACTTTGATTTCTCAGGAGCTTAGATTAACTGGATCTGAGACCCTGAGATTTGTGAGGCCAGGAAAAGAGCCAGCAAAAATAGTTGACTGAGC
Source organism: Nestor notabilis (assembly GCF_000696875.1). Taxonomy (NCBI): domain Eukaryota; kingdom Metazoa; phylum Chordata; class Aves; order Psittaciformes; family Psittacidae; genus Nestor; species Nestor notabilis. The sequence goes on along the minus strand of NW_009912873.1, from coordinate 35,158 downwards.
GTGCTAGTGAGAAGAAGCTTCTGTTTGGAGGCAGATATATTGGTTTCAGTTTTCTGCAGCAGCAGTTGTTTACTTACTTTGATTAAACAGTTCCTGGAAGCAGAGTGCTCTCCTGGGAACAGGGAGACCAGATTCTGGGCCCCCAAAACTAAGAGTTCTGATGGTTCCCTTATCTCAAACGGGTGCTCAAACAAGTAGAGAATCATAGAATCATAGAATCATAGAATAGTTAGGGTTGGAAAGGACATTAAGATCATCTAGTTCCAACCCCCCTGCCATGAGCAGGGACACCACACACTAAAGGCTCTGTCCAACCTGGCCTTGAACACCTCCGGAGTTGGAGCATTCACAACTTCCTTGGGCATCCTGTGCCAGTGCCTCACCACCCTCACTGTGAAGAACTTCCTTGTATCTAACCTAAACTTCCCCTGTTTAAGTTTAAAGCCATTCCCCCTTGTCCTACCACTAGAGTCCCTAATGAATCTGTTTCTACATGTGTTTTGGTCTGATCTCAATCCTGTTGTCAGTGGTCCAAGAATGACTTGTGCCTTACGCCTCTGTGGGGACTCATGGAAAAGATACATTTCATGCTATATCTGAATTGTAACACTATCAGCTACCTGTCTCTTCAGGCTAGGGTGTTTCTGAGCAGAAATGCAAGTCTATATTTAGGTCCTTAGAGCCTTTTGCATCACTCAGTTGAGGTGCTATTAGCCTTTAGGCACCTCCAGGTTATGATAGTAATGAATTCTCAGCAGTCAGTATAGCTCCTTCGGCATCCAGCACCTACATTCTGTGCAAGTCTCAGGTGCCAAAGCTGATGGTTTAAACTGACATTGCTCCGCTGACTGACAGATTTACACCAGCTGAGAATGTGGTGGTGGTGGTTCGATGTGTGGGACAAATGTGCAGGCGTGTGAGGGATGAGCAGTAGGGCCAGTAGTGCCAGGGATCTTCAGGCCAGAGGCAATCCGAGACAGGAAGGCTGAGCACCCAAGCCATGTGTAGCTGGTACTTCTTTGCCCTAATTACCTTAAGGTCAGCATTTTGAAGATCTCTTTTTGCCTTTTGATTTGCTTGCAGCTCACTAAATGGCTCTACCCTCAGCAAACTGTTCATCCAGAAATTCATAAAGTGCCTTTCCCGGGGTTTCCTAGTCCTTCTGTTACTCTGCTGAGCATTTCCACTCAGGAAGGAAAGATATGACCATGACTCCATTGTTTTAAACATATCTTTGTTGCTTTCCTCCAAGTGTCAAAGGAACACGCAAATGACACCCTAGCCTATAAAAGTCAGACACTTCAGTCAGGTTGGTTTTCTGAAGAAACCAAAAGGTAATGGTGACCACAGGACATATTTTATTATCCTGCCTTCCCCCCCAGAAATATTTATTTTAATAGAAGAAATCTTCTGGGCCCCTAACAGTTTTTCATCTGTATTAAGGTATGGATTATGGTGAACAGCTGATGATGGAGCAGCTATTGAGTATAATACTCAATAGCTCATATTGAGCAGCTACTGAGTTTATAATGTTACATCTGTAATACATTTTGTTGTGTCTATGGTACATTTATCCAATTATTGTGTTACTTCGTACTACTCCACAACTAAGGTTTGTCCAGTATTGTATAGATGGCAAGAAAAAGGGAGTTCCTGGTTTGGAAGTGTTTGCAGTCTTGGAGGGGAGGTAGAAGGGAAAAAGGTGCAGTAGGATACCAAGGGAGCTGTCTGTCAGTGTGTAGCAGAACAGTGGCAGCAAGCAGTGAAACCTTCCAGGAGCACATCACCTGACAAATGTAGTGTCATTTAAATACCTTAGATGCTTTCCAGGAGAGAACTGGTTTACTTACCAGCAAGATCTACTAGGTCTTCCACAAGAGACTGCTACTGTAATTCTGCATCCTCTGCACAGCCATGTGTTTGCATGCATATATGTATAGGTTTCTCTCTCTTACACTTTTTTTTAAAATATGTCTTCCCTGTTGCTGTTTCTCAACAGGAGGAACGTCGTGTGATTTATCTGGGTAAAATCAGACCTGACACAACCAGAACAGAACTGAGGGACCGGTTCGAAGTTTTTGGTGAAATTGAGGAGTGCACAGTAAATTTGCGGGATGATGGGTAAGAACTTTTGAGATTACTTCTTCTTTGGAAGCTGCCATATGTAAAAAATTATGGCAGTAAGATTACTGGTATTGGAGTTACCAATATAAGTGCTGTGACAGATAACATGCTGAGTTCAAAACCTTATTTATTTTCTTTCATCCTTATTTATTAATCTCGCTAGTTGAGATTTCCTGTCCCAGAAATAAGTATTTAGCTGCATGACAGGACAATCATGCTGATAAATGGATGCAGTACTTCTGGCATTTCCACTGCTGGATCTCCTGCGTGTTCTTGCCTTCAGGAAGGGGTTACACTAATGTGTGTTAACTCTTTTCAGCTTTTGTTCACAACTGTATTTTTCAACTGCAGAGACAGCTATGGTTTTATCACCTACCGCTATACTTGTGACGCCTTTGCTGCTCTTGAAAATGGATACACTTTACGCAGGTCAGATGAACCTGACTTTGAGCTGTACTTCTGTGGACGCAAGCAATTTTGCAAGTCTAACTATGCAGACCTAGGTAGGTGTTTTGCCGTATGTGAATTACATAACTGTAACCTTGTAACTCAGGAGAATTTAGGGTTTGCTTCTTTTTTGTTTGCTGCTTATATTGTTTAAATGATGGGGGGGTAAAGGAAGTGGTTTCCACGTGCTGCAAGAAGTTTAGAAGTCTGCTAATCTGAACTCTAATATGATCCATCTTCTTTCAGCTATTTCAGACTGTGAAAATTCTTTTAAAGCCGATTTCCATCATTATAAAAAATAAGTGCTCTATATTCAGTAATACATTTCCATATGGAAATGATAGCACAACAGAAACCTCCTGCATGCTTTACTATTCACTGCTATGCTATGACTGCTTGGTCCTAACACCTGATTTATTTATATGAGCAATAAACAGAGAACAAACTAGATGCCTCACTCCAAAAAATCGTTATGAATCTTACTTTGCCGTGAGTTGTGCTGTAGATGTGTAGAACTTACCAAAGACCATCCTTAACCACAGTTCATAGTTTCTCAGGTTTGAAAGCTAGAAGGGCTTGTGACCAAATCTGACCCTTAGTGTAGCATAGGTTACTGATCTCAACTGATGGTTCTCTAATCATGCATAGGCATCTATGTATGAAGGTGTGTCCTTGCAGGGACATCCTGTCATAATGTAAACGGCTCCAGTCTGTGGAGAGCTTAGAAAATCTCTTGGTGTTTGCTGTCCCACTGATGCAGAGCAGCATGCATACCAGTCCTCAGCAGCCCGTATGCTATGGTAACACCATTCCCAAGTGTGCATATTGACTGCCATAACACATCTGGGTCTGTCCTAGTCCTGTCTGCGCAAACATGTGTGGTGCCATCCTGTCCTCTGGGTCAGGGTGTGATGCTCCCCCTTGAAAGGATGTTCGGAGATGTTCAAAGTTTTACGTCAGGAATACTGTTGTTAAGTATATGCATAAAGACACCATGCAGACTACCAAAACAGCCTCTGTAATGTTATAATGTATTATAAACTCACATCATTTAATTACCTTTTAAAATGTAAAGTATTCATTAAATGTTAAACCTTTCCTAATACCTGTATAAATAGACTAAAGTTATGGGAGATACTCTTTTCTGCATAACATAGCAAGGGACATTTTGCCGTTGATTCTATATTAATCAGATATTGTGGGGTTTTATGAATAAATGACCACAGTCATTAAAATCTCTCATAACTCTGTAATGCAGTGCTAATGAAATCTTGTATGTGCTGCCCTCGGCTTTGTACAGTGCGGGGAGAGAATACAGATTTTTTTTTTTTCTAACCAATTGATGTCTTTTCAGAATAAATGATAAAGATGATACACATTGTTCACAATGAATATGCTATAATTCACTTCAGTGGCTAAAAAGATAATGTAAAGCTAAGAAAAGGCAATTGACTGCTGAACAGATATAGGGTTGATGTTGAAAATATAAAAGGTAGCAAGGCATTTGTCGAAATGTAGGCTGATAAAAACAGTAAAAACAGATTGAAGTCTTGACTTGATTTGACTTATCATCAGCAGTGGAAGCCAAGGTCATCTCTGTATCTCAGAAAATCTCGGGTTTAAAATAAGTTGTCTGAAGGGAACCCTCTTGAACATTATTCATCACTGGGAGTATTCCCTGGCAGGCCTCTCGTACCAAGTGGGATTCCCAGAGTATCTGTGAGCAGAGTATTTTCACTCTGTCCTGCTGACAGCTTGAGCTTCTGTACTTCACACTGCATTCCCTGTATTTTGCAGAGTATCTGATAGAACTACATAAGGAAATGGCAGGATGAACTTTAAAATTCATGAGCTAGTACAAGGACAGAGAGAATTAATCAGCCTTGGGTTGAGTACAGAAGAAAGAAAACACTTGAAAATAGTAGTCAGAAGTTTTAACACCTCTCCTCTGTGAGAAGATACTGTCTTAACAGAACTTGTAATGAACATTTAATGCACAGTGTGTCTTATAGTGGTAGATGGGGAGTTCTGATTAATTCAACACAAGAAATGGCAATAAAAGGGCACTCTCATGATGGAACTGTGACACAGGAAACTGGGAAGAGTCAGTGTTAAGCCGGGGTGACTCCAAAAGGAAATCCAATGCTTGCAGCCACGTCGGTAATTGCCGTACTGGAGCTGCATGGCCACAAATGTACAATCCCTCCTCTGTGCTAGGAACAGACTGACATCTGTATCTGAGCAACTAGCAAAGCTGGAGCAGGTATTGCAGGTCACAGGAGCTGGACAATTATTGCTGCTGTGAGTTACCACATACGCTGCAAAGAGCTGAGGAGCCCACCTGAGATTGCTTGTGTGGCGTTGCAGAGGCCCTGCCCTGAATTGCTCACACTTAAAACAAGGAAACTCCCAAAAGATAAGAACGGAAGCAAAAACAGAGATTCAGGGATGTGTACTGACTTGTACATGGTCCTGAGGCAGGGCCAGCAGATGCAGCAGTGTCCCCTCCATGCTGCCTGCAGGGTGCCCTGGCTTTCTGCAGAACCATCCCCCTGTTACCTTTCTCAGAAGTCAGTCTTGGATATGGTATGATGAAAGACAACAGCTGCAAAATGATGGTGGAGTTTTGGGTAAAACATCTGTCAGGATTATCTGGACTGCTTTGAGACCTGCACACAGCAGTGCTCGAGTCCTTGGAGAAACTCTTCCCACCTGCTCTATATGTTTATGCAATTTATGCGTCTTCCCCAAAACTGATGACATGTCCTGCTTCCTACTAGAAAGCTCTGTCCATTCCTAAAGCTTCTCTGATGACCATTTCTGGTCTTTTATCATCCCATAAAGTTGTGGGTCTGAGGGGATTGTTTCTGCAGTGTCTTGTTCATACTGTTGTGTAGAGAAAACAATGTAAGTACTCACTACTGGTTCTTGCCTCTTACCTAAACTTGCATCCTTTGGGTTTCAGATTCAAACTCAGATGATTTTGATCCTGCTTCCACTAAAAGCAAGTATGACTCCATGGATTTTGATAGTTTACTCAAAGAGGCACAGCGGAGCCTGCGTAGGTAACATGCATCACACCCAAGGAAAACGGAGGGATGGCGAATACCTCACGGACGTCACGTCCTTCAATAATGGACAATTGAAAAGTCATACTTAGGAATTTCTCCTACGTTACACTCTCTGTTCGAAACCATGGTTTACATGAACACAGCTGCTCAACGAGTGGAGAGGCAGAATGGCTGTCCAGTAAGCACACGCGTGTCCATGGGTGTCAGCTTTGCTTTCGCGGGTGATCAGTGGCGGGGGAGCCAGGCGTTCCTTGTGAGTTCAGTGCAAATCACGAGACATGGCAGCAGTTCCACAGAGATAGACGAACAACGATGAACTGCAAAACCTGTACATACTGCATTTTAACAGAAAGAAAAGAACAAAAGCAAACAAAAAAAACCAAATTTGAGTACTATGGCTGCTGATGTCTGGGAATCAGACACTGCATTGTTATTTTTTTTAAATGAAGCTTCTCCTCACAACACGGTGATAATATGACAATCCAGAAGAAACCACAGGTCCCAGAAGCCTACAATCTTTCAGCTTTCTTTAAAGGTTTTTGTTTTCTTTGGGGATTTTTTTTTGGGGGGAGTGGAAGGGGTGTTTTTTTCTTAGTCCTTGCGGAAGAGAAAATGAAAGGCTCAAGCTTCCCTAACATTTTGAAGTTTCATCTTTTAATTCTGACACCCATGTAAATGTCTACAACGTTGATCTTCCACAGCAAAATTTTCAAAGCCTTGTTAATGGTCAAATGTGCAGCTTGTTCAGCAATTTATTCTAATGAGCGGACGTAGTGTTACATTATTAATGAGAGTTGGATGTAACTATCTGGGTGTGTGCACAGATAGTTTATTTGCTACATTCTCTAAAGTAGTTGAGTATTTACAAATGTTAAATGGAGTATTTTTATTTATGTACATACTGTATGACGATGTTCTTTTTTGTTACAGCTATGCACTGTAAATGCAGCCTTCTTTTCAAAAACTGCTGAATTTTTCTTAATCAAGACTACTCAAATGTAATTATATGAGGTGAAACAATTATTGTACACTAACATATGTAGAAAGCTGAACTTACACTTATATATATTTGATTGTAAAAAAGAGAAGCGTGTGGGCGAGGGTGTGCGTGTGTATATGTGTGCGCGTGTGTGTCTGAGTGCACAAATGCTTTACACACATTCATCCCTTCTTGGTGAGCTTCTGTAAGAATTTTGTCAAGAATTATCCTAGCCCAAAAGGTATTAACCACTTCTGCAGTATTTTTCCACATTTTTCTCATTGCTTGATTTTCTTTTGCAGTTTTATACACTGAATTTGTTAGGGGAATGAAATTTTCTCATCTAAATTTTTCTAGGAGATACCATAATTTTATGTAAAGTCTCTCAAATGGGTAATCATTAAGAAATGTTTTTATTTTATGTATCAACAGTAGTTTTGAAACTAGAGGTCAAAAATCTTTTTAAAATGCTATTTTATTTAATTTTTGTGATTTTACTTTGAAAAAAATATGCTGAGGTACTAAGTACAGTATGATTTTTACAGTAATTCTGTGTCTAAACGCTGTTCTTGAAGCCAGTAATCTTTTCATTGGCAGAGTTTAACGATGGAATTTATCTATATTTTTTACAGTTATGCATCCTGTATAAATACCGATCCTTCATTCCTTTGTTTACTAAAGAGACATATTTATCAGTTACAATTATCCTATTTATTATAAATTATGAGATGACTAAAACAGTAAAAAGGCCAGTGGAAATTTTATACCTAGGATGCATGATGGTTGTCAGTCTGGAATAAGTGCTTCGTTTGGGAATTCAGCTTTTGCAGAAGCAGTGGGTTGGTTGTTTTGTTATTTTTTTTCTTTTTTTTACTATGCACTAGCATGGCCTCAGATGTGCCCATGACATTGTTGCTGATGACATTGCTTCTGCTAAATTAAATAGAAACTTCAGGAAAGAAAAAAACCACAAGAGTAAACTACAGCTATTCTGAGCATCAGAATTTCATCTGAACTCGGAGTCTCAAGACTGAATCAGCAAAGTTTGGAATTTGCTTGTGAATGTATAGATTTGGTATTCTATTGCTGTTTGGCATTCATAACTCCTCTTAAACGTATGGCACACCGAACTATTTAATCTCTTTTCCCACTCCCAATCTTAGAAAACTGATTCCACCCCCATGCCAGTGCAGTTGATTTTGATGGCTGCATTCATTTTATCACCAGCATATTGTGTTTTGAGAGATTCCACTGTCTGTCCTGTCGGATGCTTGCTTGATTTTTTGGCTTCTTATTTCTCAGTAGATAGATAGCAATAAAATAAAATAAAATAAAAAAAAAGAAAAAGAAAAAAAAGAAAAAAAAAGAAGAGACCTTTTTCAGAGGTTCTGTGTTACAACTGTAACATTCTTTAATCCGCATAATTCTTGTTGTTGCTCTGTAGGTTAAAAATGCAGGTATTTTAACTTTGTGTGAATGCCAAACTAAAAGTTTACAATTTTCCTTTCTGGACTTTGAGTATCTTCTGTTGTAAAGAAAAATATTAAAAGCAATAAATTATTTTTAAGAAATCAATATTTAGTATATCATATTATGTGTTCAAGGACCAGATGCATTACCTATTTTGCCTTTAAATTTCTGTGATTAAATTTTAAGTACATTCTCTTTTGCCCTATATTGCTGACATGAATAAGTTGGTGTGGGCTTTGGGAGGGGATTATTTATTTTTCACCAAGCAGGCATAATGACATGAGTCAGGGGTTTGGTTTTTTTTTTTTCACTGGCCTGGCAAACATTCCCATCCTGAAGATGGCTTTCCTCTGTGGATTTACAAATTACATATGAAATTAATAGAGCTAGGATTGCTGAATAAAGCCATTCGTACCCTCTGTAGACACTGTAGTAGGTAACCTGTCAAAATATAAACTAAGTGCTTCCTTTTCTTTTTTTCTTCCCCAAGAACATTTCAAATTAGCACATGTACCACATTGTCACCGGAGGCAAATTGCAGCATAGCTCTGTGTGTCTTTTAGATGAAGATTCTACTGTTGCTTTCATGCTGTGGTAAGTACCACATCCGCAATACAGGTAGCAGAACTGGTACTTAGAAACTATGGTCTTTCCTAGAGGTGTAACAAAGTAATTCCTACAGAAGGTAAAATTATCCAAATTCAAATCCAAACAGAGGGAGCCTAAAATTGAGAAAGAATACCTGTGCTAAACTACTGTGTAAAGCAGTCAGGCTGCCATCACCAGGAGCAGCACTGGGAGGAAAGTTTGTGCCTCTGGGATATAATACTTGGGTCAGTTGAAAAAAAAACAAACCACCACACCTTCTCATCCCTTTAGATGTAAGTTTACAGTAGGTAATGATTATGTGTCCTTTTTGATGGCTGTAATGAGAACTTCAATCACTGTAGTATAAGATCTGATCTATAAACGACCTAGAATAGCCATGTAATATAATGTGATGATTCTAAATTTGTACCTATGTGACAGACATTTTCAATAATGTGAACCACTGACCTGATGGAGCTACTGTAAGATCTGTACAGTAGGTGAACATGTAAAGCTATTGGTTGGACTATGCTGGATGGGGAAAGTGAGATACTAGTTAAGCCCAAGCTGGGCTGTTTTCCACCTGCCAATTCTACATGTACTTCTGTGGTTTAATTCATTGTATGAAATTTCTGTGATTTTTTTTTCTTTTTTTTTAATGTGCAGTACACATCAGCCTCACTGAGCAAATAAAGGGAAACGAATGTTTCAAATCCATTTCTGTTTCTCTTTTTTATCACAGGTGACAGATTTTTTTCTCCCCAACTGGTTGTGTACTGGGTTTTCTGTTACTCTTTCTAATGGTCATAGTTGATTTCAAGATAGTCCAGATCCTGCCTGTGTTACTGCACTTTGGGCAGGGGACAGAGTCACCGGTTTTAATATATCTAATCTAGAAAGGTGCTATCTGCCAATCTGCCATGACTACACAAGGCTGCTGAAGAGCTGATGTAAACCTTGTAGGAAAACTTGAAAATGCTCAGTGGAGTTTTAGGAGTTGCTGGCTCAAGTCAGGAGGGGGTGGGTAATGCAAGGGCTTTTCTGCATGGCCATGCTTGGATCCAAGTTGTGCAGGCTATAGGGATTGACAAGTCCAAAATGATGGGTGTCTTCCATCCTGAAATTATAAATAACAATACTGGGAAAAGGCATCATCGTGAGAGCCCTTCACCAGCCTTTCTGTCTCAGCAGACGGGCTAGGAGGATGAGGCAGGTAGGTGGCTGGACAAGCATGGGTTCTCTGAATCTTTCCTGGACAGTGCAAGGTGCAGTATGGTGGGCTTCCACACCAGCATTGCCACTGAGCAGGCAACAGCTAGATGAGGGACTGGCAACATAAAAAGGGGAAGGAATTGCTTTTCTTTGGTTTGTTCAGGGTTTGTTCACATACTGCTGTAGGCCTACTCCATTGTGTCAGCAACCTTCTCTGGGGGTTAACAGCACAACGCTGTAGGACTGCGTCCGCCCATCTTGATGTGTGCCTCACAAAGTACCTGAGGCGTGATGTGAGGAGCAGCCTGGTTGGGGTCTTTTGGTAGAGAGGACTACTGCATTCACTTGGAAAAATTGCCTTTCTCCAGATGACTAGCCTCTACTGCATCTCTGTTCCTAACATTGCTGTTCGTTTTATACTCTGTAATGATACGGTTTTTACTTGCAAAAATGTTTAGCTTTTGCATTTTTACCATTTACTAATCCAAACTGTTGTGCTTGGTTCTCGCAATGGTAGTAGAGCGAAGTTCTTTACTGCATGCGCTTTGTGCTGTTGACGCGCTGCTCCTGATCAAATTAATGCTCAAAATGTAGTGAGCCAAATCCATCCCTGATGTACTTCTTCAATGTTGCTGCTGTTCCACAAGGCATGAATTTAGCCCAATACTTCTCTAGTGACTGTGATTTTTAACGTGATTTATTAATTTCATATTTTTGCATAGCACTTTGATGCTTGCGGAAAAAGCACTCTATTATATTTCCAGGAAAGTATTGCTTTTTGCCTCCCATCCCCTCATTTTATGTTATTGAGGTTTATTGCATAGAATGAGGACCTCGTTTATTAAGAAATCATCCCTTCCATTGCCTGTTCTCCTGGGTTACCATTTCCTCCCACAGTGAGTACTGCAAGCTGAGCACCTGAAATCAGATTCAGGCACTTCAGTGAGTGTCCTGATTTTCAGAAACCCTGAGCATCTCGCAGCTCCCATTGACTTCAATTAGACCTGCTGGCTCTCAGCACTTTTAAAATCAAGGCACATATTTAGAGCCCCAATTCAGTACAGCATTTACATTTGTGCTTAAGTCCATCCTGATTCAGCAAAGCACTTAAGCGCAAGTGTTTTTAGATCCATTGAAGTCAAGTGCTTGGATGCTTTGAATAAAAATAGACTCCTGGATTGGGGCCTGAGAATCCAAATACAGACACCAAAGCCTAATTTTAGGCTCCATTTGGAAAACTTTGGCCTTGCTTTCCACCTTTAACCTTTAATGCTTACAGAAAACACAAAAACACCCATCAGGTCATAAGGGGAAGAAGGGGAGGTTTAGGGAAGAGAAGTGGAAGTGGTGGACAAAATTCTTCCTTGCAGAAAATGATTTGAAAACTTTAAATCCAACTCTTGCGAGATGCCTTGGTTTATTGATATTATTTCATGTCACACTTTCAGAATCTCATTCAAGATTAACGTGCAGTTATTCTATTGTCCTTCACCATTAATTAATTAACTGCTATATTAAACTTTAACCAATGCCAGCTTCCCCTGCTTTACCAGGAGTCACACTCTTACCATTGATATTCCATGTTCACAAGCAAACTAATCTATAAATCAATTTTCTCTACTTTATCAAACAGCAGAAAGTAATAAAGAAGGTCACAAATAGTACAGTAGTTCCTTGGAGGTTTGTAACATCATAATTTAAAGCACAGAAAGATTGAATCAAAAGTTGAATTAATCCCTAAGGGAAAAGATTCTATATAGATTCTATTGATAGACATAGGGCAGCCTGTCTTCATTGGGAACTGGTATATTTGTTAATACTTCAGGGCAAAGGAGACTAGTCTTCCCAGCAAAGAAGAAAATGAAATCCTCCAAGAGAGGAAGTGAATGTGTCCTCTGCGCTTCCCGTCGCTGTGCTCTCCTTACACCACTCTGCTGAAAAAAAGAGAAAGCCAACTCATCTTTTGCTACATGATGTGCTTTGCTGAATGGCCAGTGTCTGTGCAATGCAATTATGGAAACTGCAGCTGGATGGAATACATACATAAATTCTAAATGTTCACTTGATCGGTGTTCATTCCTCAACTGATGCTTTTTTAGTTGAACAACCTCAACCTAAAATCCATTTATGAACCCAAAGCAAAATGAAAGGGTGGGGTTTTTTGAGTGACAAATTTTTGTACAGTTACAAATATTTATGCTGCAGCTGGAAACATATTCCTCAAAACGTGTCGTTTTTGAGGTCCCTTTGAATTACTGCAGCTTCCTTTCAGCATGCTTTTGAAATCATAGTTCTGCAAAGGTATTTCTTATTCTTTTTTATTAAAGAACAAATATTCCATCACCATAATGTCACGACTGGACCTGATGAATTGAGCTCTTCCAAATTCAAATTGAATTAATGCAGAGAAAAAGACTCCCATATAAAGGCAAACAATTAAAAATAAAAGTCAGTAATGGCCTCTGTTGGAAAAGTTATACCCACAGGTGTGGTAAACAGTGAGATCTGAGATGAAATGTACCTTTTGGAATGAGCATCGTGAACTACAAGATGATAGAAGGGTTTGCACTTGCACGCTGACTGTTTCCTGGTGGTGGTTGCTAGCAGAGAGTAACTGAGCTGCTCTCTGACAAAGGGAGATGAACAGAAAGCAGGTACAATTCCAGCCTCTCCAAAATCAGTGACTAAACTCCAACCTTTGTCAGCCTTTTGCATTAACCCCGGCTTGTGTAAACAGTAGACAGTGATCAAACGTAAATAATCTCATGTGCCTTATTTGCGTCATGATAGATTGTCAGCCAGAGGTAGTGTAAATGAAAGCCAAAGCTAAGTATGAAGAAAAAGTCTCCTAAAGAGCACAACGTGTAAATTATTATTAGGACCCTTAATCGAATAAAATATTTGCTACAATTTATTTTTGACTCTGTGCATTCCGTTCTCTATTAAATTAGTGCTTGATAAAGTCATAAAATTATTACAGCCATAAAGTTACTGTGGTATACCTTCAAGGCAAGGCATTTGAGAGATCTTCTCGTTGTCCTCGGATTATTGACTTTGGCATTATGAAAAACGCGCATTGGTGCCTTATACTAATTCTTTCCTACTGCATTTGCCACTTGGGCCTATGCTTATTCATGCAATGTGTTGGCAGTAAATTTATTAAAAAAAAACCAACCACACACTTGAAAACTAATGGAGTGCTTTCCTTTTTTAACCATTTATTGGGACAGTACCACAGCTTACCGTAGTTTTCTGTTGCATGAATGATGCATTGTTGTAGCTAGGCATGCCCTCAGTTCTCCACTCCTGCCAGCAAGTAGTGGAGTGGTGAGAGCTGTTGCTGAATAATGATTAATTACTCGCCCTTCTGAAGGAGCCTGGTTTTGTAAACTGGTCACACAGTGTGTTACGTGGATTGTGTCTGCTACACAAAAGGTTACTTGCAATCACATAATGAGACATAATGATGCCCATCACAGCAATTCTTTGGTACAAATCTGCACACAATGGAATCTAGATAGAAACCCATTTATTTATGTATCCTGTTTGCCAGAGGGTACAAAACTTCACTGCATTGCTGCAGTGCTGCCATTCCTCCTTCTGCAATGCTGACATTTTGGGTGAAACAGTGTGATGGTTTCTTCAGGAACCCCCAGCCACAGCTTCACAGCATTGCCCTGTGACAGCTGGCTCACAAGCTCTGGAGGGGACTCAGCTACCCCTGTGTGACAGCTGTGTGAGCGGGATGCCATGCTGATGCCTGTCCGAACTCTTAGTGGGAGGCTGGGATGCAGTTCCTCACTGCAAGGTGAGGAGTTCACTTACAGTAGTGGGTAGGCATAGCTGCCTGTGCTCATACCTGTGTGACCTGGGAAGGGTGAGCAGGGAATCCAAGTGTTGCAATATACTGTGCTCTGTTGTGTGGTCAAAGGAAGAAGGGCACTCAGAAGTGCCAGTCTACAACCTAGAGCCACATCTTTTCTGAACCGTAAAGGGGAAAAGATCTAGTTGTTCATGGCTCCTGGTCTTTGGAAAACAAGAAGTGCTTGTCCAGGACCATCCCAGGGTCACTGTGGTCACTGCTGGCAGCACTGATGGCACAGCAGTGACATCTAGACCTGCCTGGTCTCAGCAGGAGGCATTTGACTGTCCAGGCAGGATCTGTGCCCTATTTTGAAGTTGCTTGTGTGCCACTAAGGCCCCGTTGTCAAGCTCATCAACCAAGCTACAGAAGTTTGAGTTGCTAGAGATGTGGGGCTTGGTAGGCAATGGGCCTGCTCTTGCTCTGGAGAGTATAGGAACACCTAGACATTCATCTCTGACCCACAATGACATGGGAAAGCTGGCTGCAGCAGCCCATGCTGGCTTCTTTCCTTGTGCAGCAACCTGCATCGCCCAATAGTCCCACAAAAGCGCTGTCCTGTCAGGTAGGATGGTTTGGACACAGAAGCTGCATTTGAACAGGCGAGGAAGTGTGTAGTTTGAGAACCTCACTTTGGACACTCCACTGCTGTTGCATGGCTCAGTGTTCGCAAACTCCGTGGCATCTTTTTGTCCACTGTTTTCTCAAGAAGGACAAAATGTTACGTTATAAATCAGTGTGAGTGTGGTAGAAAAATAAGTGCCCTATAAAACTTTTTGTTTTCCTTTAAATGAGGTGGACATCACTTATGTTGTATGAGATTCTACTCCATATATGCAGCAATGAATGAACTGCCTCCCATGACCAGATCATCAGCAGTCTCTAATGAATTATGTGCCTACATGCAGCTAGAGAAGGTTGTTGGGGGAAACACCAGCAAATGGCACCACACTACGACCAGCGTGGCAGATATTTCTCCTGACATTTCCCACAGCCTTCAGCTTTGCCCGATAGCAATGTCATAGCCTCAGCCACCGCTTTGCCCTCTGATACATGACAGCTATGCAAACCACGATGGAGTGCTATGCACCCTTTCAGTGAGCACAAGGCAACCATGAGACACTTTGTGGGGTGCCAGGGGCCCAGTGGAGCACGCCAGCAGCCCAGGAGGAGGGTGGCCATAGCCCCATGAACACTATTTGTATAACAGCTGTCATACACCAAGTCAACAGCTGGCATAATTCTGCAGCTAACAAATATAATTTCCCCTCCACAAATAGCTCCTTGAGCAGTAGATCACGCACAGGCTGATTTTCTGCAGCACTCTGCCATGCGGGTTCTCTGCTTTGTAATGATCTCGCCCAGGCAGCTCTGCAGCCTGTCCCTCCACAGCAGCAGCAATAGTGTCTCTGCCTCCACCTCTCCCCTGGTTTCATGAAACAAACATGATATGCTAGATTGCAGTATTCTGAAGGCTTCCACCCCACCACCAAACCTTGCTGAAATGGACCAACACGGTCAGGAGTTCCTGGGGAATGGGAGCGAGGAGGAAACAGTGCAGGCAGGAGGGGCATGTGGGCAATGGGAGCACAGTGGAAACAGCACAGGCAGGACGCAGAAGCACTTGAGTCTCATCCCCTCACTAAATGAGGGTTAAAAAAATCCCACTGGAATCCTCCACTTTGATGGCTCAATAGTATTGGTTTTATTTCCTAGCCGCCCAGATGTTGTCCATCTAACTAATAAGGCGTCAGTAGTTTCAGATGCAGACCTTTGCATATTTACAGCTGGGAGTCTGTAATGAGATTTTTGTGGAAACCTTAATGACAGTGGACAGAAAATGGACATGAAGCATTGAGCATGAAGCCTCGTAGCTGTGAAACTGCGCTGAAAGGCTTATCAGACGTATATCACAATCCCACCACCTCTTGCTTGTGCTGTTACTAAGCTGTTGACATTGTATGAAAGCTGATATATAATTGAAGAGCCTACATATTCATTTAACAATGGAAAACGCATAGCAATAATAAGACTGCTTTGTAGTGAGCCTCCTAGAATGCCTCTTCATAGCAGGAGAAGCTTGAAATAGCTACCTGAAAGGTAGCTATTTATGCTTTTACTCAAATCTCATGGCACTGGTCTAGCTCTACAATGTTGGGGCTGATGAGATCGGATGAGGTTAAGCTGCCACAAATAGCTGCTGACTGGCAGTTTATTCCCTCACTTGCTCAACAATGCCAGACTCACTATATGTCTGGGAGGCAAAGAATACAGTTAGGCTAGACAAATAGAATAGGAACCAACAACAAAGTGAATCCTGTGCTGTCATATACATTTTTTATTCACACTGCACATAAATCTCGTCGAAGCTCATGGGAGAACTTTAGCAGCCCCTTAAACTCCCATTTATTCTCCATCCTTCTTATACTTTCCACTATTAAGAAACAGATTTATTTTCTGAAAACAACTGTTAATCATTGTGCAAATAGCAAAGGAACATATATACTTAAAGTAATAAATAGAAGATTTGCATCTTAATATGAGACGAGCTTATTCTGACTTGTTTATTGCATCTAACACAGATGCTATTCTCAGTCTCTAATAGAAATGTTAATTATGGGATTTCATTATTCTTACTTGAATTTAGTTTGAGGTTTTTTCCTGTGCCATAATATGCATGGGACAGTTCTACAAGACATGAAATGAAGATGTTCAGTGCCTCAAAATGCTAAAGATAGAGAAAAAGAAAATAAGGTTTAACTGAACATAGCAACAGTCTGAAGATCTATGAAAAATGTAATAGCGAGCATGGAAAACTGCCTCTTATTATGCTGGTTAGTCGTGAATCTCTAGAAGAATCAGTCATAGCTTTTGATGATAATGAGAACATAGTAAAGCAGAGGTATGGTCAGCTCCATAGTTTGTCCTTTGCTACAGAACTAATAGTGTCAATTCAAGTACCTCTGAATATAGAAAAGTGGATTGTCAAGTCCTGTTAGAGTGGTTCTTCTTGGATGAATAGGGAATGTTTTCTCTTTCTCCTGGTTATGTCTGCCTTTATTACTTTATACTGCCAAGGGCAGTATCTGGCCCTTGGAACTATTTATTTCTTGTGCGCAGAGAGAAACATTATGCAATCTTTCCATTGCTCCACTTCACTCACACAGGTACAAGTGATGCCAAGGAAACTTTGGCCAAACTGAAAGTTATACGGATCTTTGGTTCCTTTACCAGGGCTGTAACACTTGTGTAACGTTTAAGCTTTTAAGGTATGTTTAATCTTCAGCAACCTGCTGGCATTACTGCTCTTCAGCCAACATATGCATATATACCAGATAAGGATGTTTATATGTGGTTCTATATATGTATCGATACTCCGATATATAAAATAGGTATGTGCATGTAGATTCCGCATCTGGGACTTGTCACTGAGAAACTCATCTTTTACAATAAAACATAAACTCCAATAATAGTTTTTTCTCCAAACAAGGCTGTAGGCTGTATCTACATCCTTATGTTGGAGATTAATTACTTCCTATAGGTCAGCAAGAAGCGCTGATTTCACTTGCACCCTGGCTGACATTATTGCAAGGAGCCTTTCTGCCTGGGTCCCCATCAGGAATGGAATTAAAAGAGAATGCTGTCTGCTCTCTAGTCACAGCAGCTCACTGGCATTCACAGTGTTGTTTGTAAACTGGTCAGGAGATACGCGGTACCTGCTGGGCTCGTGGTAATTTGAGCACTTCCAATCATTTGTCTCAAATCTGTTTTCTATGATTTTTCAGTCATAATAACTGAATTCAGGGCTGCCTAAAACCAAAAGAGTTGTTCCTTAAGCTATTACTTAGAAACAGATTTGTGTGCTCTATAAGCTGTTGGTGATGGGCAGAATCAGACGCTCTGAGTTTAACCCAATAAGCCCACAAACAGTTAACAAATGGAAAGCAGCAGCACCTCGTTTTGGCTTACACTGAACCAGCACCTTTGGAAATTGCTCTTCAGGGACCTGGTGTCTCCAGGACTGCAGGACCCAAAGTGCTTCCACACCACTTTGGCTCTTCCCTGGGAGTAGAAACTGGCCTTGAGATTCAGAGAGCTGTAGGCTTGGCACTGTGCAGGTACAACCAGGGACTACTTCAACTTGAAGCAAATTGTCATTTCCTTAAATCTGGGATTGTTTATCAGCCAGTCCAAGATGTGTGAACTGGTAATAGATACTTCTGGCTAATAGACTGCTACGAACCCCTTCCTCTATTTGTACAAAGCCATATCTGGCAACTGAACAGGGATTTGATTTATTTTCCCTGTTTGCATATGTTCATTCTGTGATTAAATTAATAGCTGGCTGCAGTATTTTACATGTTGCTCCAATCCCTGGTCATAAACCAGGAAACAGTGTCCTCCAACACATTCAGCTCATAGTGATGACACTGTGAGGATTTGTTCTGGCTTTTATATCTAAAAATATTGTTTTGTTTGTTTGTTTATTACAGCACAGTTGATGCTTGTCAATAGCATCTCTAAACTGAAATAGTTAATGTTAGGTGTAACAACACCAGATGGATCCTCAGCACAGCCTTCTCAAATCATCCCAAATTGCTACAGCCTTGCAGAAAAGAATGGGAGCAGGGTGGTTTTTGTAGGGGTGGTTAGGATGTTTGTACCAATGGTGACTCTGAGATCTGAGTTTTGCACTGTGTTGTATACAGGCTCAGCACTCAAAAATCCCATTATATTTTTGAGTGTTACCTCCATTGTTCTTCTGGGGTAAGTAGCCAATGTTATTTCCTTTGATGATATCTGGCTTTATATTTACAACATAGCACCTGTTTATTAATAAGATCTGCTCCCATTTAAGAAATGTTTCTATTCAGATCTGTAAAGGGAAATACTTGCTCAGTTCTACTGAATTTCAATTATGAAAGGAAAAAGTATTTGAAGATTTGAACATACCCCCCCTGCACCATTTGATGGCTTTACAATATTTTCCTTGTGTTTTTATCACTTCAACATTGTACTAGCTTTCCTCCAGCTTTTGATCAAATTGCCTCCTTGATGAAATCACTGGAAACTCAGGCTCTAAGAAAGTGCTTTATCTGAGATACCAAAGACAAGTTTGTTCCAAAGATGTTCATGCTTTACAGTCTTCATATTTAGACCTCTCTGGTGATACTACAAAGTCTCTGCAAATGCTCATATTGTTTCTCCTGGCTTTGGGTTACTCCAGTAGAGAGATGTTCCTTTGTGAATTAAGTGCTCTTTGAGGATAAAATGTTCATCAGAAGCCTTCAGAGTTACAATATCATAATTTTCATCACATTTGTTTGAAAAGGCATAATTTATAATTTTTTTTGCGTATTTTCCTAGGGCATATGTAACAAAGGGCTATTCCCACCTCCTCTGTTAACTTGGTAGCAATCATGTGATGGGGCAGAGAAGAGTCTCCAGCCAGCCCATTTGTCTGGATATCTGAAATTAAAAGCCTCTTGTGGATTAATTTTTTGGCATCCCTTTGCAGTCATACATTGTTTTATTTTCCCTCTCTTTGCACTTCTCCTTATTATATGGTGCTCCCTTCTGACAATACCTAGATAAAACGCAGATAAACAAATGGAGGCAATTAACAAAGTAATTAAAAATAAAACTACTGATGCCTAGTAGTATGTACTAGTGGTGTGTATGTATACGCATGTGTATATATAAACGCATGCATGTGTTTACACTGTATTCAGTGTGTTCACTGAAAATATTCCAAACTTGAATAGGGAGAACAAATTCTGGAAGAAGCCGAGTGTCTTTCACAGGAACAACCTCAGCCGACCCTCGAGGATGGTCTGATAGATAGGAATGGCTACTGGCATTATGCTATTGGAGAAGCAGGGCTACTTTGCCAAAAAATGAATCCATTTAGTCATAAACGCTACAGCTAAGTTGATTCAGGGTTTATCTAAAAAAGCCCAGCAGGTTTGGTGTAAAATGAAAGGGATAATGCTAATTTGGATGGCAATTGCTTTTCAATAATGGTAATTTGCACTAAACATCCTGATTTACATAAGCACACAAAGGCCAAATATTGGGCCAAGGAGCACAACTGAAACTTGGGTTCAGTTATGGGGGAAAACAGGCTGCTGGAAAGAGTTCACGAAACCCGGCTTTTTTCACCATTGACAACTTTCAGTCCCTAAGCATTTTCCAGTGGAGGAGTGGATACCTCTGTCATTAAACTTCACCCAGTACATGTATACTTACTTTCCTTAATTGTCCTTCATAGATGTGTTGAAAGTAACCTGAGGCTTCCTGGATCACAAGCTGAAAAGCCCTTCAGTGCTCCCTCTGCTCCTTTCTTTCTCACTTTCTCCTTGGTTATACTGTTTCCCATATGACAACTGTCTCCACCTTTGGAGTCATAGGACCTTCTTATTCACCCTAGTATTGGCCTAGATCTGCCTACAGGCACTTCACTGCTCTCATCTAATTCTCCTCTTTTGACCCATCTGGTAAAACAGCCCCTGATGCAGCAGGTGGGGTTATTTCTCATGAAGATTGGGCAGATTTCACAATCTAGTCCAATTTTGGACTTAGATATGTTTTGTGCCTTGGGCTGGGAACTGAACTGATACCACTGATGGATAAAAACTGCTATTCTCAGCTTGTGCATTTGGGTATACGTGTGTTGGCAGTTAGTCAAAGGTCTCCCCAAGAGAAGTCCCCGCTATTGCTGATGGACCTGTAGGGCTCTACTCCTCCCCAGCCCCACAGCTCCAGTTACCACAAGCCCTGCTTCCCTCAGTCTCATGGTCAAAGTGTCAAAGTGGATGCCTAAAGGCGGTCCATCAAATGATTGCTTGAATCTGCCTCTTCTCAGTGATAAAAATGGAAACATCCATTTGAAAACAGAGCCTTTTTAAAACTCCACTGTTTTCGAGTGGTTGGTGTGGTAAAACTGGAAGTCTGGAGGAGGCAAATTGAAAATTGGCTGTTATCTCAATGAAACATTTTTCTTCAATGAATGAAAAGTGAAATAATCTTTAAAGCAATATTTAAAATTATGTTACTGCTATTTCAGTTAAGTTCATCAAAATACAACCTGCAGCTAATAACCTACTCACAATGAAGTTGCTTAATTCAATTTCTTAAGCAACTGTAATTTCCATATACCAAATTTATTGGTCTAGGCAGTGAGTTAAGAGTATATACAATACAATCCTGTTTTTTCGAAGCTTATTTTCTAGGAATCTGAGTTCACCCTGTATAATTTATAAGCATATAGTACGTCTTTACAATATTACGTCATCATCTATTAACATACTATCTGACAGCTAGGATATACAGAACTTTTGCTCATGGTTCCTTTTATATCAAAATATGTTTTCTCATTTGAAGGAATGAATGGCTATATACACTCTTAGATTGTGTAGCCTGAACACTGACTGTATTTCACCTGGCCTTAGCTGTACAAGAATTAGTCTACTTGGGTACCTAGGCTTGCCCACAGTCAGTGGGCTTCCTGTGCAATTTCCCAAACCTCGTAGCTCACACAGCTTGCACAGTGGTTAAGAGGGAACAAATGCTACTTGAGGTGCTGATTTAGAGGCCTAAAATTTGGATGGATGGCATTAGATGTAATGAAACCTGCTCTTGGGGTGTACCACACCTCAGCCCCTAGCAGTAGGTTGTTTGTCATTACCTGAACAACACACTCTTTTTATACACATATGTGTGCTGAATAAATTGCACCCAATAGCTTGCCCATTCTTAAAGAAGCAAAGGAAGTTTAGTTTTGGTAAGCAGAGACCCAGTGGAGGCATTGCTCTTTCTCCCCAAATTTCCTTCCCAGTGTCTTGGAGAGGAATGACATCACTGCTTCTGGATTACTGCAGCAAAGACTCTTGCGGTTGAAAGAGTTCAAAATATAGAAATGCATTCCCAGCCCTCTCCTCAGCCCAGAATCCAGCTCAGGCTTTAGTTTTTTCATTGCACTGGGCTGTGGTGCAGTTTTGTGAGAAAAATCCATGTAAAATTTTATAATCTTGCCAAAATCCCAGGCCCTCCTTTGCAGGCATAAAGAGGTGCAAAAATCGGTGCAAACTTTTCCTTATTCGTCTGTGACAGAACAGAATTAATGTACATGTTGATTTACTACCTCTGAAGAGACATGTCCTTCTTATTTTTAAACCTAAACAAAGAAAGCTTCAAAGTACAAATTCTTTCATAACATAGATTTCTGGCTCTAGCAATGTAAAAGTCAGAGTTTCAAAAGAAAAGCAGATGTTTCCTTAAATTAATTAGACAAACACGTCCTACCACTAGCACATGTTAACATCCTATAAATGTCATTCCTCTATTATTTTACTTTATCTTTGTACTTAGGGCTCTGATCAAGGTTTAAATGCATATAGTATGTATCGAACCATTAAGATTTTTGAACCTTGTTGGTACTCTACCGTTCTTGCTTATTGAACAGTAATAAAATTAGCCAAAGGGAGCTTGAGGTTATACTAGTAACTGTGTCAAAGAAAAGCAGTTGCTGTGCAGTCCATTTCTTGCTTGGGCTACGTGTCGTTTTCCCACTGGCAATCATACACTACACTGTGACCCCAAAGACTGTTTGCTATTTCTTTTTCACACATGCCTATGCAGGAGCATGGATTCTCTAGAGTGGGCTTTAGTTTGCCCCTGGCCTTTTAGGCATTCTTTCAAAACCTGTTCTTGCAATAGTAACCAATTAAACTAGTTACTAAGAAAGAAGCATGTTTCAGCACTTAAGTTAATTGAACTGTTACAAACTAAATATGATTCCAAATTGTTTCTGTATTCCAAATCACTTCATGCATGCAGATAAAATGAAAAAATTACTAAATCGTTTTGAAATGTGCAAATCAGGCATACAATACTGACATTTAGATCTGTGACCTGATCACAATGTAGTAAGTACCTTTGAAAACTTTGCGGATTTTAAAGCTGTCGTATGAAACCCTTGAACCACTGCTTGATGTGATATTCAATAAGTGGAAGTCAGCCTGCAATCAAATTGTGGAACTGTCTGCATCAGGGTTTTAGTACCAATTTAGCCAGAAAATAATCTTTCCCTGATTCATTTCACGGGCCAAGTAAGAAAGGAGGAATGACTTAATGTGTAAAACACCATACTTTATTCTTTGAGACCTTGGTTTGAGTTCAATTTGTGGTCCTAACTAAAATGAGCAGCTCAATCCCCAATGAACAGTAGTCCATATCGCTGAACTACCACACACAATTAAGCACAATTGTCTGTCCCTGCTTAGGAGAAGTTGAAGACTGATTTAGCATGGAGACTAAATCACTTCTTTCAGCTGTAAAGTGGGGTGGCCCTCTCTTTGACTCTATGACAAAAAATCCAAACCATATTGTTTCTTTATTTCAGCATTTCTTTAGCACAAGAAAAGTAAGAGATAGGAAAAGCCTTATTCTCTTATAATAAAAGCCAGATGGCAGCCCTAATTTGCAGCTATTCTCTTTTATTAAGAAGCTAGTAACTACCATAAACTGGCAGAGCGATGGTGAAAATACTGGTACAGGGAATAAATGGACACTGCTAAAAACAGAAGAGGAAAAAAAGATTATTAAGGCAAAAAAAACCAGTGATGCTGGAATCTGGCAAAAGCTTTCCTCTCTGAATCCTAGAGCAGGAGAAATGCTTGCTGGGTAATACATCTATCTTGTTACATGTCATACGTGACCACAGTATTGAAGGGTTTAGCTGTCCTGGGATTTAAACGTGTTGCTACTGGGATAAGCTGCACTTGTACAAAACAGAGTAGTGTAAACTATTTTGCCAATGGTATGAGTGGTGAAGCTCTAGCAGAGATGTGATTTTGAGAATATCAAGGCTAGCGCTGTAGCACAGAGAGGAGAGTGTGATAGCAGGGTGGGTTGTGTGAGCAGCAGAGAGAGCTCAGCGAGGGGTGAAGGGAGCTACAGAACTGCTAAGCAGGGGATTATAGGGAAGTTGAAGGGAAAAAAGAGCCCACACCAGTGTGGTGTAAAGAGAGAATTAAATTAAGTCACTGGATCTATTTCACAATACGCTAGCAGAGGATATTGGCTAGTACTATGGAAAAGAGAGATTTAGCAGGCTCTATCACAGACAGGAAGACCATTAGTGTGGTGTACCACTCTGAGAAACAGGTCATGGTACCTTGGCAGTGGGATGCACAGGCATGGCTACACTGCTTTCGGTGCCTGAGCTGGTACAACCGTAGTTACCTCCTGAGCTCCAGCTGGTTGGGGCATCCCCATGTAGCACTTCACCAGACGTACAGACAGGAAGCATAGTGGGTTACAGAGAAAGCTATCAGCCCTTGCACTGCAGATTTTTGTTCCACTCTGTGTACTAACATTAGACCTCAGAGGAAATTCACAAGCTTTTATTTTAACAGTGGGGGTTTTTAGCTGTTCTCAGGGATTCCATTAATTTTCATTATGAACTATGGTTGCGTCTTTCATCTCAGGAAGAAAAGACTGTGACTGGAGGTACACAGCAGCTCTCCCTTTTTAGTTGCTCGAAATAAGTTAATAAATGCAGTCACAGTACTGGGGACCGTTCTCATTCCTTATTGATATCAGCTATACTCTAACAATGAATTTCAAAGTGCTGCTGATGTAAACTCTACCTGAAGCCTGTTTGATCTCAGATAAGCATCTTCATCCCATTCTTCATTTCAAGAAAAGAAAATCTTACCGCACAGCAACATATTCATCTGCTTTGGGTTCAGTTCAAGATAAGCCACGCTTTGCAGAAAACCTAATTAATATCAATCACAAAGAAAACAGAAATTGGAAGGAAATGTTCTTTCATTTCTTGATAAACAGATCACCCATGATACGTACACAAATGGACATACCAGCTTGCTTTATTATGGAAGTATCAGAAAAGAAACAGCCCCTGTAGGGAGGATTTTTTAAAAGAATAAAGGGGTAGTTGCACACTCACTCTGATGTAAGTAAAAGTAATTTCATTCTGTTAAATGGGGGTGGAATGGTGTAAATCAGACACGCATTACATCCTGAAAGTGGTGGGTTTAGTGGCATTTAAGAGTGTTTACTCCCAGCACTCAGAACAATAATTACTAATGATAGCTCATAAAGACATTTTTTAAAGTTCCTACGATGTATTTTAGACACTTATTTTCTCCTTTCTCCTCCCTGCTGCTGAAAGCAAAGCCATGGCTTATGACCTAAGAGACCTTATGGGCTTAAAATAGAAACTTTAGGGATAAATATTCATATTTGGAAAAAATCCTGCAAAATCAGACTAGTTAGCTTCTAGCACAGGCCCACTTCACGCAATAGCCTTTCAGCTGACCTTTGAGGAATTTTGCTGTTGACCAGCACACTTTCCCACCCACGGATTTCAGTCTTGGGGCTGGCCATACAACACCAGCTATATATCTGCTTCCAAAGGGTGTAGGATTTGCTTTAGATCTAATTCACAACATTTTCTTGCACAAAGCAGAATGCTGCTCTTATCAGTGCTCTAGGTCAATTTGGGAGATAGAGGGTTTGGAGAAAAGGTCACTAATCTTTAAAGAGGTCCCTGACTTGGCCACCAATCCACCTTTAAAGTCCTTGATGTTAACATTTCAAGTGACAGAAAGGTATTTACTTTTTGTATGGGAAGAAATACAAGCATCAGATGGTCAGTTTTATGAAGGCACTGACTCAAAGAATTTGTGTGTAAAACACCGTTCCCTTTGGCACCAAGTGAATATAAAAATATATTCTATTTTATTATTTCCTTTGAGCTTCCCAGTACTTCCACCTTTGTTCTAGCTTGCCCTCAGCTGTCTTCATGTGATCAGCTTTTTTAGCTGAAACATCACTAGGGTTTGCCCACACAAAAATAACCAAAGGACTGAGCTGTTAATATACTAAATGCTTAAAGGAAAGGTCCAAACATCAGATCATTGGAATAGCTCATACACAATAGCTGAGGAAGCCCCTTTTTCTCCCCTTAATGCTCACTGATATGATGTATGCACACACATCCTTTAATGTATTTGAGATCGTTGCTTCACAGCCTCTCCTTTCCTCCATTTAGAGATATTTTGTGTTTGCCTTTGAGAATGATTTCTTTTTGGCAGCTTGTGGCATTACTGAGGAAGTTTCTGATGCAATGAGTCAATTTTTTCAGCTGCCCATGCTGAAATGACCACTCCTTTCACTACAAGAGGAAAAAGTAGAAGGAAATAAAGAGCTGGAAACTACCTTTAACAGCTTTGAAGGAGATGCAAACAGGAAGAATGGAAAGCATGGGCTAAAGATGAAGCTCCAGACCTTGGAATAATTCCATATTCAGGAAGTAAGCCATTAGCACACTATTATTTAGCCACTGGTCCATAATGTCTTGGTGGTCCATACAAGTGATTCCTGTTGTTACTTGTTGGCAAACATCATCAGCTGACTGCAAGCCAGTCCTTAGGTGTTTCTGAAAATCAATGCATCTCTAACAGGGAAGGAGGAGGTGAGAGGTGGGGAAAGGGAGGGATTAAGAGACACAACACTGCTTGAGCTTGCTTTTTCCTCTTTTTTTTTTTTTTTTCTTAGTATTTATCTGCACTGACACCAAGATGTGACCTATCCAGTCTACCTTTAACTGCCATATCTATCTAGCAGTCCAGCTGCATCAGTGCTGTCTTACTGCCAAAACACATCCTCAGACTCTCTGTTTTCTTGAACCTCTGCACACGTTTTCTGCTGAAGCTTCCGTAGCTGAAAGATAGCTAAGATATGCCTGTGTGGTGTGTCTGTAGTAATAAACCTTGCTACAGCATGGACCTACTTCACAGAATGCAGTTGTGTATTGTATTAAGCTGTAAGTAATATGGGAAGTATGCAGATAGATGGATTTATGTTGCTATTTTTCAAGTAACAGTGGTTTTGAGGCATACTGCATGTATCTGTCAAAATAATACACACAGCTCTGCAGTTAACTATTTACAAAGGATTAAAGTTTAGCCCCTAATAAGATCTTCTCTCTGATGCTTTTGCATTTGCTACCTAATACCATGAGAAAAATCTGTACAAATCATGAAGAGAATGTAAGAATTCGTGCAGATCTGAAATACTCTTTTCAAAAGTGAGTATCTGGGATAGAAAAAACAGTACAGACAAAAGCATTTCTTCCATACTGTAGGAAGTGAAATAGAAGCAAACCTGTACTGAAGTTCAGGAATTATTTAGACACATTTTTTTTTTTTTTTGGTTGGGTTTCCACAACTCGTTTCTCACAGCACTTTGGATGAAACACTCTGGCCATGCCAAAAACACATCCATGAGCTAAGGGGAAAAGTCTGTGTGAAGATTTTGGCTATATAGAAGCTACAAGGAATTTGTATGAAATTTAAAGGTAAATATTGTCTATTTGCTACTTTTTTTATTTGTCTTTCTGCCATTTTGGTTGATTCTTCTACCCAGCCTTCTTTTGGCAACATATGGTTCTCTGACTGAAGGAAAGCAGAGACTACATGGCTACTCCTCTGCAGCTGTATTTCCAAGCTAGCCACTGTTTATTGTATTATATATTATGATTCTATATATATATTACTCTATGAGTCTGGATGATATGTCCTTTCAGCTGAAATCACAGACATACTAATATTCTATCTCAAAGATAGAATATTAGAAGCTGACAAAACTTAATCCAGGTAATAATAAGGTCAGGGTGATCAAAATAGTCCCTATTTAAACAGAACCCTTAAAAGTGGCAATTAGACCAAGGACTGGTGCTGCTTTACAATCTCTAGAAGTCTAAAAAAGGAGAACAGGAGTATGGGGCTTTAAACAAGGACATGGCATATCATAAACTTAGTGGAAGAGTGATAATCAGTCAGAATCATAGAGTCATTTAGGTTGGAAAAGGCCTTTAGAATCATCGAGTTCAACTGCTAACCTGATGCTACCAAGTCCACCACTAAACCATGTACCCAAGTACAACATCCATACATCTTTTAAATGCCTCCAGGTGTGGAGACTCTACCACTTCTCTGGGCAACCTGTTCCAGTGCTTGATATCCCTCTCATTGTAGAAATATTTCCCAATATCCAATCTAAGCATCCCCTGCCACAAATTGAGGGAGGCTATTTCCTCTCATCACTTACTTGGGAAAAGAAACCAACTCCCACGTTGCTACAACCTCCTTTCAGGTAGTTGTAGAGATGATAAGGTCTCCCCTGAGCCTCATTTCCTCCAGCTTGAACAACCCCAGTTCCCACAGTGCTCAGTCTTATGAGACTTGTTCTCTAGACTGTGTAATACCAGGGGCAAAATCCACAGGAAAAATAGAGCATTTCTTGGAGGAAAAGTAGTGGTGTGGCTTGTGAGAGCATTTGGAGAGTTAAATTTTATTAATAATTTCAGCATACCAGCACATAGGATGGATTCTTACAGACAGAAATTCTGTACCTACCTGGAGAAATGACAGCACTGCCTGTTGACATCAGCCACCTGTTCAGGGTAGTTGTAATACCTCATTGTGACAAACAGCATGATCAAAGAGGCTATTATGATAGGATACTTCAGTTGTAAATCAGGATGTGAATTAGGATGTCGCAGACACAATACGATGCTGAGGTTAAGTTTTTGATGCAATGAATGATTGTTTAATGGAGAGACAGCCGGGAGTCCCAGAGGAGTAAAGCAGCTCTTTACTACCAGAATATCTGGTCCAAAATTTTGTTATCAAAAAGCCAGAATAACAGTGCCTATGATGTACTTATATTCAAAAACCTTGCTTGAACAACGAAATACAACAGAAAGTGAAAATTAAAAATTAATATTTTAAAAGTGGAATCTTCGTATTTTTCTTATTTAGCCTTTTACTATTTTAACTATGAATGTGGCAGTAGGAACTCTTCTTGTTGCCCTTGATATCCCTTGTAAGCACCAGCTCCCAGTGAGCTTTGACTTTCCTAAAACCATTCTTACATGTACAGGCCTTTTGTGTGTCCTTCCATAAACCAAGAAACAAAGAGAAATAAGAAACAAAGGGCGTTCACAAGTGAATCTGTGGCAAAATGGGAAAATTGCTAAGGCCTATGGTTCACAGCGTATGCATAAAAGGTCTAGAAATTATCTTGAATTTCCTGAGGATGTTAAGTTATTCAGTTTAAGGAAGACCAAAACAATGGCAGATTGTTGCCAAGGGATTCTACAAAGCCAAGCTACTGAGCAGATATATTTGAAGTCTGTAAATGCAATTTGACATGTGTTTGGGAAAACATCTAGACATTATATTCATAATGTGAGCTCTATGCTCTGTACTGGTCAAGTAAACAAGATGAATAGCAGGAAGAAGATAGCAGCAGCAAACTTCATTATATCATTGTTTAAACTATTGTGACCACAACTTCAATATTACATACAGTTCTCTCTCTTCAATCTTGAAAAGCATATCATAGCATTAAAAAGTCTGGGAAGAGGAAGGATTATGAAAGAAGCAGCTTCTGTATGAAAAATTACACTTGTCATAGACTTGATGTTAGAAATTAAACACAGGACACACATGTTCACAGAGGGTACAGTTACCTCGATGTGCGTGATGCCCTTATTCTATAGAACAGGAGCAATGCTCAGTCTTTTCAGTTGTCCCAGTTGGCCCATTGCAGCATAGAAATATCCTCCACTGATCTTATAACCTGAAAGAGGCAAAATCAGGCACTAGGATAGGGATGTGTTCCTGATGACCACTGGTCTTTCCATCTTGAAATCAGCACAGGAGTGTCAAGCGTGTGGCTGGGGAGAATCAGAAATAAAAAATAGAGGGAAATTCGTTTTCAATTTCTCATTTAGAATTGCTAGTTTCAATCAATGACAATTTTAAAGCATTAAACACATTCCAGAGTAACTTGTAAAAAAAACCAAAAAACCAACCCTACAGCTGCTGGCATTCTCAGGGTTTTTTTAAGAAGATCAGGGTCAGCGATAGGAAATAAGCAGGAAGATGAATAGGATGTCAAAATTAAATTGAATTCCAGAAGAGTTATCTTAAGTTCCCAGAAAAATAGAGACTTGTGAAAGTTTGTTTCAAACTGAACGGGAAATGCATGTTTTAGCTTACAAGGTAGCAAGAAGGCTGATGACTGTCTTTAAAGGTATTAACAACCTATGTTATTTTAGCAGCTTGAAAAACACCTTTGTCCTTTGAATTCTGGAACAGAGAAGGTTCTACTTATTTTAAATCCTAATGATTTCTGCTGCACCAAGCTCTTTCATTTCTATTCAGGAAACCCAGATTAATTGTTTCAACCATCTGACTATCCATTACAATCAGAGGATGTACTTCTTGTTAAGTTTCAGAATTGTTGAATAAAATACCATTTTAACAACCCATATGTCTGTGTTTTTGTTTTGTTCTCTTTTGCTAAATATTGTAGTATGTTGTCTTCTGGAGTGTAAACACGCTATTGGCCAGGCTGTCACTAATCATCATTGTTATCAATGAACAAAAATCCAGTGAGAAAAAAACAATTGAATGCCTAGGGCTGCAGAATAGTTCAGGTTTCTGAAGGACCATGCTGATTAATAATGTTACTTTCATCTGGGAATTTGTCTATGCATCATTTATGAATTCTGTGGTCCTGCCATATATTAAGGCTATTGTTTAAGATACTGTCTGTCTACTCCTTGGGCTCAAGAAAGCAGAATACTGAGTCTGAATAACAGCATTAAGACTGTTATTAAAACCAGTTAGATCTTCTCCAACCAAAATAACGGAATGACTTCATCTCAAGAAAACAAGTTTTTTCTAGTTTTCTGTGGAATAAAACCTAGAGTTTTAAGGACCAGAAAACCCTTGAAAGAAACAAAAAGACCAAAATGCATGAAGGCAGCGCTAAGTAAAGAATGGCTTGGCAAGCAGAGAGTCACACAGGAATATATTTTGCACTGAAGTTAAGGACTGCCAAGCTAATGGCATGATTGGACAAAGAGAAATAAGGAAAACACAGCATTTCAAGGACTCTGAGCTGGGTATCGCAGTTAGGAGGGACATGGGACTCAAAAGGTGAGTAAGATCTTTGGGACTCTGAGGCAGAGGATGGACATGTTGCGTGTTTTACATAAAACTGTGAAATAAACAAAGATCACGTAGTGATTTCTGTTTATTTGCTTTGAGTAGCTTGTAGACTAACAGTGAAATTGCCCTCAAGAATGAAGGTATGGGAAAAGATGTTTAAGATGTTTTTAAGCTTTTTAGGAGCTCTCTTTGGAAAAGACTGTCTCCCATTTACAGGTAAAGCAAGAAACACATTTAATAAGGGTACTGAATAAGTTAGACCCAGAAATGATGACTGGAGTCAAACTAGGAGCAAAGGAGAACTTGCAGGTGCAGAGACCCAGCTTCTAGGTACATCACAGCAGGTTGGTAGAATCCAATGAAGTGACTGGATGAGCTTCATAAAAAGTGTTTGATCGCATTTCTTAACCAAGTTCACAGTACAAATGGTAGATATTTTGTGTCTTCTGCCATATTCTAACTACTGGCTTAATTGCACTGTTGCTCTAAGTACCTAGTAGACTGATTTTATAGTTACACTTATCTATATCAAATTAGTGCTGTTTTCTACCCCAGAATTTGAGATTTTCATTTAGGTTCTTCTCTTAGCTGAAAACCAGCATTTTATGTCTCTTTAATCTACAACATAGTCTCTTAACTAAATGTCATTTCACACCTTCTTGGTTCTCCGATAAGGTGTTCTTGCCTTACTACTCTCTAAAAAGCACTGTTGTAGGGACTTAGAGCATCATTAGTTTCTATGCTTAAACATGGAAAATGATATATAAGAACTAAGCTTTATTATTCTTAATGTTTTCATATGCTTGCAGGGAACTGGAAGTCTACAGGGGATAGAAATAAAGGTGGAAATATAGTAATATTTTACTAATATAGGAGTGGCTGTGAGAGAATTAATGTTATGCTCCTGAGCTCAGGGAATGCTCATGCAAAAGACTGACTCAGTTGAAATCAGAAACCGGAGAGCACCTGCATGTGCTAGCAGGACATGCACGAAAATGCTGGACTCCCTTACTGTGCCTTTTCATACCTCTGGACTTGAATCCCAGGATATGAGACTGCCTGTTTGATAGTGCAGACTTGAACTTCGATGTATCAGGCTATATGATGTGTGTGTGTGTGTGTGTAATTGTGTGCTGGGTGTGGGTCCTTGTGCATCATGTCACACAGCAAAGGATTGGTGGTTGGGTAAAACCACTGGTGAGAAACACATGACTGCATTCATCCATGATCACGCTGGTCAGTGTCTGCTGCTTCATGGGGCTCAGGGTCAACCTGCTATTCCTCCTTGTTCCCCTGGAATGGGCTGCTAGTCTTCTCCAGACTGAAAGCAATGACACAGTGACATGCAGATTTATTTTTATATGTATAAATATATAAAAATATAAATCTGTGTATATACATATATATATATATATATGAGTCTCTGAATCAAAGCTGTAAGTATCAGGCTGTTGTACTCTGTATTTACTCTGGGCCTGATGGAAGAAAGTATTAAAATGACTGATAAGTTTTCTGTGTTAATGGTTTTTAAAGAAAAGTTAGATAGTCTGTGTCACTGTGCAGGAAGTTTTATTTACTTCAGTAATTTAAAATCTAATGACTTTCATGGTTAATCCTGTTTTCTTTGCTGCTGCTTTATCTCTTTTGAGAATGATGTAAGCTTTCATGTAAGTGTGAAGGGCATAAGTTTATACCTGGAAAATCACTGAGGTGCTCTATTTGATCATGCAGATCTGTCTCACAAAGACCTGAAACCTTGCACGGGACTATGAGCTACATTTATTCCAGTGACAAGATCCATTTCTTTAGTGATGCTCTCACTGAAAATGAAGATTACCTATTTCCTAGTCCTAGAAATACATAATTTCCTGTATATTTCTTCCCTCTAGCTATTTCAATCCCTTCTTCTAATCAAGCTCAGTATTATATGTATTTGCACTGGTGACAATCCAAGGAAATGAATTTAGAGTGGTTCGTTTCACTGAAGGCCTGCCTCCTTTGCTGTTGACATCAAAGGCAAAATTCAATGATTTCATTAGTACACAGAATCTGCCATAAATACATAAATAAATACAGAGACTAGGAATGGTCAAACTAATGGAAAAAATGGTTAAAGATACCTGAACAAAATGTAAAAGGAAGTCTCACTAGGAATAAAAAACTCTGGTGAAAATTGAAGTTCTTCAGTGTAGGTATATACTAAATTCTCAGGAAGTGTTCTCAGTGAAACATTCATGAGATGAAGAGTTTCTCTATATTTCGCTATTCTCTTTGGCTCATGAATGTCAAGGGTAGTTTGTGTTTCTTTCTGGGAACGAGGTGTCCTCAGAAGTAACTGAGCCATATGACACAGCCTTGACTCATTTCTTGACTCTGTTGAGTTCAGAAAGAATAATGGAGGAGGATAGATAAACCCAGGGCACAAAATAGATCACCATTTCAGTCAGTTTGTTTGCTCTATAAATGAAGTGGCAAAATTCTGATTCTCAGAGAAAAAGTAGATTATGGTAGCAACTTGCATAAACAGTGCAGAATCAAAATTTCCTTGTAAAGCTGTAAATTAAAGGAAAAAATAATTTTTTCACCCACTTAATAGCTTGCATGTAAATGAATAGAATTCCATTTTTTTGTATTGTATTGCTTCTCTATTGAATTAAATCTTTGTCCCATTTAAAAGCCCCATCTTGTTCTGTCAATCTCTGAAACAGCTATTCAGCAGCCAACCAACACAACAGAATTTCTCTATGCTGAATGCTCTTTTTCATTTTCGCATTGTATCCTAGTCTCTTATTATAATGGTGCTGCTAGCAGAACTATAGACAAGCGTGTGTCAATATTTCTATGCCAAACCCTGTTTCATTAGTGGATGTTTGTAACAAGACCATTCTAATTTGTATAATCAAGATGAAGCTAAATACAATTATTCTCCACCCTGACACTAATTTCCTCTAAAAATATGCTTTATTTTCTCAATTACTTTTAAAAGATGGACAATCAAAAATGAAAGAAGTGCTGAGGTTGTAAAACTCCATGTTGCTGGCTACTGCTCCTCGGGCAGAAGGGGACAAGAAAGAGCATGCAGGCATTCGACTCAAGTATTTTGATACAACACACTGGAGACCAGGGAACTTG
Source organism: Nestor notabilis (assembly GCF_000696875.1). NCBI lineage: Eukaryota > Metazoa > Chordata > Aves > Psittaciformes > Psittacidae > Nestor > Nestor notabilis. The sequence continues at coordinate 1,219 of NW_009912873.1, read as the reverse complement.
TCATGCCTGAAGGAAATTTTTGTCTTCAGAATGTTTTTTTTGACCTTGGTATATACAAAGTAAGAGACTATCTGTAGTTGCAGATGTATTTTAGCTTTAATATAAATAATTTTGTATGCAATTTTTATTTTACATTGTACAACACTTTGGGTTCTGTTCTGGTTCCTTCTCATGAGTGCAGAGAACCTAAATTACAGTTGTGTCTATGCCATGTCTATTTTCAGGAAAAGTGTTCGTAATTGACCAAGGCCATGAGTCTGAAGGGAAAAGATAAGCTCATAGAAAGTATGGCTTCATTTGCATACTATTTTTAGTAAAGACCAATTCTTTCATCTTTGTCATGACTTCACTTCTTGCACAAGGTGAACCAAAAATAGAATTTGTTTTTCCCTTGGTAGTATATGGCAATGAACTATACTGCAGCTGTCCAGCTTTCAGATCTGCCGAGTTTTGAAGTCCAGAGCTCTTGACATTTGCAGACCTCACAGGCTCTCCTAAAATAATCCTGAAAGTTAACCAGTGACCAAAAGATTGCTTGAATTCCACCTAATGTCATGGTAGATTTTCAGAGAACCAGGCATTTCTTTCAATGCTGAAATTAATAGTCTAGTAATAAAAATAGTAAAATAGTGTAATAGTAATAATTACTACGGTTTACCTTACAGTGATGCCTACAGACATGAGCCTAACAGCTTGGTGCTATAAAGAGCCCCTCACCCTTCTTCTCTCCCCTTTCCTCCCCCCTTTCCTGTAGCTGCCCGCATTCGTCCTGCCCTCTTCCTTGCACTAGTTCAGATGGGGTTTGGCCTTTCCTGTGGGCTGATTTATCCCCTAACTAAACAGGAGGCAACTACATTTCTGCTGACTTAGTTTTTTTCTTGAGCCAGTGAGCAGAGCCAATTCAGACAAGCTCTAATGGTAAATGGTGGGCACACACAGCCAGGAGCATTAAGACAGAAGAAGGAGGTGTGCGTATGTGTGTTGTCTGTGTGTGTGTGTGTGTTTAGGCAGGATCTCTCCTTTCTGCTGGTAGTGGATTGTGAGGTTGTCTCACCCTATTTCAATGAGCTGCATCTTGTGTAACCTACAATACAGCAGTAACTACTGCCATTTCCCCTACATACTGGGCCAGAACTGAGGTTCAATGATCTTTCTGTAAGAAGTATGTGAAATACTTTCTTGCTCAGCATCATTGTTGTCCTGGGTTCAGCTACAGCAG
>NW_009912872.1:620-3307 GCF_000696875.1 Nestor notabilis | reverse complement strand
CTGGGCCGCAGCAGGAGCAAGCTGGCCCGGAGAGCTGGGTAGAGCCAGGGCAGGGAGCCCGGGTCTCACAGCACATCTACCCAGTGTGGCCACCCCTCAGGCACAGTCACAGAAGCATAGACTCAACCTGGATGGAAGGAACCTTTAAGATCAACAAGTCCAACCTCTAAAGTCCACCTCAGTTGCCCTGAACAGGAGAGCTTAGAGGTACTGTCAAGGTCCGCAGCAGGACACAGCAGCCAGCATTGTGTCCCACGGAGTCACCCATGTCAGCTGTGTCATAGAATCATACAATCATAGAATTGTTAGGGTTGGAAAGGACCTTAAGATCATCTAGTTCCAACCTCCCTGCCGTGAGCAGGGACACCACACACTAAACTATGTCACCCACGGCTCTGTCCAGCCTGGCCTTGAACACTGACAGGGTTGGAGCATTCACAACTTCCTTGGGCAACCTATTCCAGTGCCTCACCACCCTCACTGTGAAGAACTTCTTCCTTATATCCAACCAAGTTCCCCCGTTGCCCTACCACTAGAGTCCCTAATGAAGAGTCCCTCCCCAGCATCCTTGTAGCCCCCCTTCAGATACTGGAAGGCTGCTATGAGGTCTCCACGCAGCTTCTCTTCTCCAGGCTGAACAGCCTCAACTTTCTCAGCCTGTCTTCACATGGGAGGTGCTCCAGTCCTCTTATCATCCTTGTGGCCCTCCTCTGGACTTGCTCCAACAGCTCCATGTCCTTTTTATGTGTCAGCCACCCCAGAGCTTGTGTGCTATGTTCCCACTTGTCCCCATCTGTCTGTGGCTTGTAGGCATCAAGGCTCATTCTTCCCTGCGGGGTTATAGGGTCTCCGTCAAGGACTGGATTTGGTCCAGACCCACATGATGGTCATGAGAGCTTAGGTCATGGGCAAGCCCTGACAGTGTGATGTGCAGGACACGGGAAAGCCTCCAAGGTCAGCACAGAACCAAATGGTTCAGTTCTCCATTTGCCATGTTTTTAAGCAAAAAACCCTGTGAGGACCAAGTCTATATTCAGATGGTGACATCTGCTCTCTGTGGGCAGGATAGAATGACCGGGAAATGGGGAGTCCATGTGAATGACCAGAGAGACTTGAAGAACCTTGGAAGTCTCCTGCTCCCTTGCAAACCCCATCCTCTCTGCTAGGTCACTCTTTGTGTTTGGTGTATGAACAGAGATGAGCAGAGCATGTTGCTGGCTTGAGAACGAAAAAGAATCTCATAACAACTTCTTTATTTATTACTCATGTTTGTCATGGGCCAGGTCCCACAGTAGCAGACTGCACTAGCACTAAGCAAAGGAAACAGCAAACGCACAGTTCGAGTCTGAGATGAGAGAGAAAAAACAGTGGAGAAGGAGCCTAGGGAGCTCGTGAACATCACATCAGCTGAAAACAGAGCAAGGGATAGCCACTGGCTGGATTTCTCAGAGTCACTGACTCTGTTTTCTCTCTGTGGCCATGAGCTGATAATGTAGTAGCTTTAGGACTCATCAGACTACATTCTAATGCTATGGTTACATGATGTGGAGCACTGTTCTGGTATACGTTCACCCTGCTGCCTTAAATTTGTTTTAAACATTTGACTTTGTACCAGCAAGCTGCATGCATGTTCAGATACTGCCTTTCCAGGCCTTTCTAACTTTTCATGCTAAATCAAGTATTCTCTGTCCTCTGGCAGGCAGCATAAAGCACAAAGAGCTGTGTAAACCTCGTGTTGTAAGCACAGGCCAATTTGAAAGAAATGTGAATGAGATGAGATGAGATGAGATGAGATGAGATGAGATGAGATAGTGGATTATTGATTCTTGCATAGATCCAGTATTAATGATTTTGGAACCAGGGTTTACATATTTCCTCTGCATCCATACAAACAGTTGTTGGGGAACAAGCAACACACCTAACAGAGACTCTTGCCTTGTGTTTTTAGGGTGTGCCTGATGAGTTTGAAGCTTGAATATCAAGTTATGATTCTGTGGGACTGGCTGTGCTGCATGCACAGCACCAGGACAGCCTCTTGGGCTGTGCCCCAGATAGGAAGACCTGCATTAAGTGCTGTAGGCTACACCAGGCCACATCCACTGTATTACTGAATCTTGGCAGATAATCCTGATGCATTGGATTTTGCTACTGGAGGGGGCAGATGTGAGAAGGCACAGGAAGAGCCATGCATGGGGACTGGGATAGCAAGAGGACTGGTGCTCACCAACTTTGTTGCCAAAGAGAGCGGCAGGAGGTGGGGAGGACATTGCTACGTGCATTCATTTCCTTGAGAGGAGGGATTTAGCACTAACCTATGTTCAGGCCTTTGCATGACATCGAGCAGGCCTCCCCCTCCTCAGAAACAAGCAGCAAGCTTCCCGAGGCAGGGAGACGCAGGTGAGCCTGCTGGGGAGCAGGAGGGGAGGGAGCCCCGTGCTCCTGGGAGCAGCAGGCAGTGGGGACAGGGGGGAGCCGCTGGGCCATGGGGAGGCTGTGGGGGAGGTGATGCTGCTGTTACCGCCAGAAGAGCTGCATTTGTTCCAAATTCCTGTGAAAGTTATTTCCTCGCGCTGCCAGCAGCCTCCTCCTGGGCTTGGCACAGCAGCCAGCGCCATGATTAATTCAAGTAGCATTTCCCCTGGAGCTGCAGCAGCTTTTCCACTGCAGCCGAGAGGCCCCCGCCCCCC
>NW_009912872.1:0-571 GCF_000696875.1 Nestor notabilis | reverse complement strand
TCCCTCCTTCCTCTGCGCCAGCCCTGGCCCCCTCACAGCTGCCCCTTCTCCCTCACCTCTGCTCCGGCACCAAGCCTTGGAGCTCCTGTTCCTCCCACAGCCCTTGCTCACACCTCCCTCGCTTGCACGGGCACTCCAGCCTCTTCCTGCTGTCTATCCCAGGGCACCCTGCCTGGCACGCTCCACCTCCTGCTGCCCTGAGCCCTGCTCTCATCAGTGTGTCTTTTTCCCTGCTCTCATCAGTGTGTCTTCCCCAGCCATGTCCCATCTCATGGTGTAGATTTGCTTCATGAGCTCTGCACAGCCAAACCCCAGCCCAACACCCAGGTTTGGAGTCCTTGGCGTCACTGCCCCCCAGGTCTGTCCTACTCAAGGCCCCGACCTTAAGTAGTCTTCCTCTGTGGAGGCCCAGGTTCCTGCCCTGCTTAGCTCCCAAAGTCCAGCACACTCCACTGCGTGTCCCAGTGCCCTGTAGCTCCCTGTTGCAGCTCCCGTTCCACTGCCCTGCTGCCTCACAGTGCCCACGTATGAGCCTTGCTCCCTTCCTGTGCCTCACTCTGCCCCTTGGCTC
>NW_009912871.1:0-9772 GCF_000696875.1 Nestor notabilis | reverse complement strand
CTGGGGAAGGATGCGGTCCCTGCCTGTGCTTCTGGAGGCTCCAGCGGAGCAGCCGGGCTGCAGCCTTTGGTCACCTCACCGGCCACCTCCGAGCTTACAGATTTGAGCGCAGACCTTGAAAAGAGGCAGCTCAACCCCTAAGTTGATGAGGATGACAGAAAAAAGCCTGTGGGTGCACTCAGGACCCCGAAGTGATCTGCCCGCTTCAGCTCCCAGGACAATTCACTGGGAGCCGTGTGCAGGATCAGCACCTTTCCCTTTGTTACATGTCTCACTTTCGGAGAAACATCGTGACAGACTGGGGCATATCACAGCCTGTCACTAGGGAAGGGTACCCCATCCATGGGGCCAGGTGGAGAAGGAGGGGGAGTAGTAAATGGGAAAATCCACCTGAAATCTCCAAGGACAACTGCTGCCTTCTTAAAGGAGAGGACTGTGTACTAGTCAAAGGTGGACAAGAGCTAGTCCAACCTGGACTCAATTTAGTAACGTGCTTTGGTCTTCATTTGCAAAATTTCCACTTTATTGTTCTAGCCTTGGGACTTCAAGAAGTCAATGCATTTTAATCTTGAAACAAATCACCCCATTTATTCCACTGTGAGTACCTCACACAGATACTTCGTCCATTGCCTCCCCTGTCTGGTGCATGGACTTGCTCACCTTCTGCTCCCTTTCACTACTACTGTTTCTTTCACAAACATCCCCTGAACTGATTACTCACATGGTATATATTGGAGCCTACAACAGAGGAAATTCATGTGGCTGAGAAAAGTCCTGGTAGTATTTGGATGATGTGCAGCATTTACAAAGCCTTCATATTGGCATTCAGGTAGTACCAGCTCGCAGCACTGCAAGCTGTGCCCAAATGGTCCCCTCTCTTACACAATAAAAGACAGGTGCTCAGCAGGGCCCTGCTTCCATGACCTTGGGAATATTGTGCAAAAACGTCTGCTGCACACCCAGCAATTGCATCTGTACCATGCCACGTGTCAGCCAGGGATATTTCAAGAAAGTCTTTGGTACTTGTGCCCCCATAAATTCTCCAAATCCTCCCTGTGCTGGAGTCAGATAACAAGCAGAAGGACAATGGCTCCAAGAATCCAGGCTGCCCATCTGCTCTGCACTTCCAGATTCTTGCTTCCATAGCGCCAGCTGATGAAATTTTCATAGCTGATGAGGTTTCTCGTTTCCACCAGGCCTTGCTGCCTTGGAGCCTTCACAGTTGTGGTCTGTTCAGGTTTCTGTGCATGAACACTGATGGCAGCAATGATTAAACTTCTTTGCTTTCTTTTGATGACCTGTCAGAGTAGGATCTTCAAGCTTCTTGCAAGTTTAGGTGAAATAAGCCCTGCGGGAAGGAAAGCATTTGATTTTCAGGTGGTCTCAGCATTTACTGCTTCCATTAAACTCAACACTTCTCAGAATCACATCCCAAGGTCATACATCCAAAGGGAGGCAGGAACTGAACTCAGGATGCCTGAACACATGAGCACTGAAAAGAGCTTGTTCCTCAGATCCCAAAGGCCTTGATTCCCAATCCTTCTCCACACACATCCGCCCTTGCCTTTTCCTGTACCCGGTATGCTTGTGAACTGGACTCACCACTGCCCTGAGCCCAGACATGTGACATGATGCGGAAGCATGAAGTTAGGTTACATTATGTTCATTTATATAACACCATTAATACCAAAACGCTGTTCTCTGCCAGAGCCAGTTGCTTGCTAAAGCCTCTGAAGTTCAATTAACAAGCACCAGGTAATCTAACACTTGACTCCCAATAATCCTTTTATTTTAAGGGGCCTCTGGCGGATGTAAAGCCCTCAGCAAACAGTCCTGGAAGTACATTTGAGATTCTCTCAAATACCAGCTGAATTTATGACCCTTAGTGAAGAGCAGGGAGGCATCTCTTCAAAATACTTTCCAGCTGGCAGCACTTTATATAGATTTCTGTAACTGTATAAAAGGAACCCCTGGAGGGGCAGATGCCACCCTGTGGAGGGAAAAATCCCTCTGAAGTACCTATGGTCTTGGCTAGTGAAGAAGGAGATGCCAGAAATAGTCTCCCTACCAGAAGTCAGTGGATGGTTGGTCCTCTCAAGTTCCCCACCAACCCAGGTAAGCAGGGAACGTGGTGGATGCTGGACCACCCTTTGGTGGCTTGGGCACTGCCACCTGCCTGAGAGCTGTGTGAAATCCCATTTCCTCCAGCTTGGATTCTGCAGTTCTGAAGGGACCTCCTCTGCTATTTCTCCGACTGCAGCTGCACAGAGGATTCCCCAGGAGACTCAAGTGGGAAATGCTCAGAGGCAGAAAAGGCTTCATGGATGGGCTGAGGCCACCAAAACAAAAAAAAACCCAAGACATTTTGAGCAGAGCTTGCACTCTGGGATATGCCAGTACAAGAGGAGCTCAGCACACAAAACCAACAGCATCTTGGGAACAATAAGATCAGTGAAACACAGCTAGCCTGGGACAACCAAACAAGTCTGTGAATGCAGAATTGGACAGCTGACCCATCCTGCCAGCATGCCTGGAGTGTGCACCTACCAGAAGAATACAACACACCAGTAAAACGGTTCCTAACAACACCCATGTAGACAATTCAGTCCATCCTGCTACATAAGAGTGAAGATTGGAGCTCAATTTTAACAAGAAGACACAACCCTCAAAAAACTCATGGAGTTTGCTGTCAGGATCCCCAGGAAAAACAGGTGAAGAACAAAACTGTGCTGACACATCCCAACCCAAAGCGCTGCTTGTCTTACGGGACTGCCTAAAGGCACCCATCACAATTGGGATGTAATTGTGCTGGGCACTGCACAGAAAGGCAAACAGACACAATATCCTGCCCCTGAGGCTTGAATCTCTGAATCTCTCTCAAAGCTTCTTTGCCAGTACAGGGTGGAAGACAAAGGCAGAACAGGACAATGACAGAAACCCACCATCACAGTACCCTGGTGCTTGGAACCTTGGAACGGCTCAGTGGTTTCATGACCCTACGATGTTTAAGCAGAGATGCTCACACTGGTATTTCAGGCATATGCAGGGGCATTTTCCCCCAACCTGTATACTTGATGAATAAGTTGCTTCCCCACTACAACTGCTGCCTGTGCGTGTTTTGTATATTCATTTGCATATGTATAAAAATATAGTAAAATAATTACAGTAAAATAAATAGTTATCAGTGACCCCTACTGGCCACTTCTAACTAGCCATAAAACAGTGAGCAACAGCAGGCTCTCGTTCTTGCCCTGTCCCTGGTGCAGTATTGTGCTGTGGAGCAGGGAGCGCAGGCCCTGGCAGTGGTGAATTTGTACTCCCTGCACTCGCTTTTCACCAGCTGCATCGCTCCAGGGGAAAGAAGGAGAAATCATGGTCTTCTGGCCTCAAGTATTTTGGTCTGCTAGCTGCCGGCTCCACACCCCGCTCATCTGGTGAACCAGCTCTTTCACTGAGCCCGGCTCAGGTGCCTCCAACTCTTTGTATGGCTCCAGGGCTCTGCAAAGGACCAGGTACTGGGATGTGACCTTATTGTGGGTATTCTGCCAGTTCCCAGCTGGGATCCATACCACACTTACCACTGGTTCCTGGGGTGAGCTCCCTGCAGTAGGAGCTGCCCCAGCACTGCGGTTTCTCCTCCCGTCAGCCTCACCCAAGCCCTGCCAACACTCCCTGTAAAGCCTTTGCCCCAGCAGATGTTAAATCCAGCATGGGTGCTGCCGTACAGAAGAGATGGAAGGGCAGTTGCCTTCCCATGCCAGCAGTTTATCCTGGTGAAGGAGTGGAGAGAAATGGCACATGGTCAGAATGGCTGCTTCAACGCCAGGCAAAGCCCCATGGGAAGCAAAGGCTGGAGTCACAGCATCAGCCTCAGACTGAGAGTTGAGGGGCTCTGCTTCCCTTCCCCTTTGTCAAAACTTGTTTAGCTTGTCATGCTAATAAAGTGTTTGAAATGAACCGAGTTAAAAGTATGTGGAGAAGAAGGGGGAGGATGTCTCACTTGAGCACAAAGGGAAGTGGCAGAGGGTGTGAAGCTGGCTCTCCCTGGTGTGCACAGGCAGATGCGGCTTCATCTAGTCTGGAGCAGAGCACTTGCCTGTGTGAGAGGAGGACCCTGCATGCTCGAGTGTGAGGGATGGCACTTCACCAGGGTGTTACAAGTTGGGGGCAAGGATCTGATCCCCAAAGCCTCGGAGGGCAGAGCAGGGACTCGCGGGCTCTATCAGGCAGAGGCACGTGGCTGTGTGATCACAAGGAGCCCTCCTGCGTGCCTCGCGCGTGCCTCCAGCTCAGAGACCTTCTTTTTTGTGTGTGAAATCTGCTGCTCTGCTCTCTGTGCGCAGCTCTTGTTGTTTATAGGGACGGGTCCAGGCAGGCTGGGGAGGAATTACCTTTCCCTAGGACACGCTTGGTGCTTGGCTGAGCGCACTGCTTCCCTGCTTCACGGGAGCTGCTGAAGGCCAAGGAGCCAGTCAGTCTGCAATTGGCCTCCCCCACCAACGCTTGTCCACATCCCCTGGAGCTGCTAATTACGGACTCCTCTCCTCTGAACCCAGGGTCCAAGCCTTCCCAAGCACAGGCTATAGCTTTGTAAAATGACTGAAATTCACTGCAATGGGATCTCCTGCCAGATTTTGTGGCAAATGCCAAGATACGCCAATTTCTGTAAATATCCAGGAGCAAGTTCAGAGGCAAGCACCAAGGAAGCTCAAAACATTTGCCTTAACTCCCATTAAATGCTCGTGCTCTCCTGGTAAGATTAAGAGGTTTCATTGCTCGAGCTGCCAGCTGCAAAAGGAAATGGAGAGGGCATGGCTGGAGGTGGGCTTTGAGGCACCCGCAGGTGTGTGCCAGGAAAGGGAAAGCCTGGCAGACATCTCCTTCCCGCTGCCGTCCTTCCAGACCTCCTCCCAGTGGAGGGAGGCTGGTGGGGAAATGGGTACAACCCCTGAAGTCTGTGTCCTTGAGAGAGCCCTGACATTAGCTGTCACACATGCATGCAGAGGGAAGCCAGAAATCACAGGGCAAAACACCTTCTCAGTGAACTCATGGGGCTTTTTTTGAAGGGGATGACTCATTCTTTTGAGCTGTGGGGGCACAAGGTAACACATCTTTTCTCTAGTTGTCCTTCATCATATATAACTCAATTTCTTCCCTCCCTCTTCAAATCTAACTACTCCTTTTGCCTCCAGTATTTAATCTTCCTATTTTTTTTCCCCTCCTCCCCTGTGTTGTCTTGAATAGAAGTACTGTGTTGGACTCAGGGAATCTGTATCTCAAAATAACGTGTGACTTAAGCTTACTTTTCCAGATCCTACAGCAGGTTTGGAGGCTGTCAGGCCTCACCCTGGCACACTCACTCCTACACTCAGATCTGTTTTAATGGAGTATCCCAGCAGACAGTCACATAGTTCCACCAGAGCAGCAGTCTGGAGGCCAGCGTAGGGAACAGACACCCCTCAGGAAGCAGCAGCCCTGGTTGATGCGGGACTCCCCACAGCTGGGTCAAAGCAGAGGAGAGGAGAGCTGGCAGTCAGGCTTGGACAGGGGCTGACACTGGGCTCTGAACACCCAGGAATCACCTGTCCAGGGCATCTCACAGGCACCACTAGAGCATCCGATACACTCCCATCCTCCCTTGGCCTTAGTGATGGGAAATGTATGCTAGGCCACCCCTTTGTCCAGTGGGAATGTATGGATAGTGCCTTCTCACACCCAGCATCCTTCCTGTCCCAGGGTCAGGTCCATGTAGCTCAGGGGAAGGTACAGCCATTGCTTCGCACAGACTTACTGCCCATGTGGAAAGCTGCTCCTCACTCCATGGCCTAGAGCTCATCTTCAGAGCTCTGACTCATGAAGGTTTACAGCTTTTTGGTGTTCATTCCTATTTATTCTTGCTGTCTATATAGATGTAATTTTTTAAATGAATGACTTTTCTTGTTACCCAGTGGCAATGAGTCCCCCAGGTCACCAGTGTTTAGGGTAAAGGCAATCCTTCCTGGTGTTCATTTTGATGGCGCTTACTGCTGATTTTGCCATGTGTCCTGGCAGGCTGCAAAGGATGCAAATGAAGGATCTCTCATGCCAAGCCTAGAGAGTGTTCCAAGGGACTCCAAGGTCATGGGGAATGTGACACTGGGCTTGGGCAGCATTCCTGGAGGGTATGGGAAAACACAAAATACATCCTGGGGTAGCCCAGGGTGGCTGCCCTTAATGCAGGACTGAAATGGAGTAGGATGAATCCCACAGCAGCTCCCATATGCTGAGGTGCCCCTTGCAGAGCCATCAGACTAAGGGAACTAGGTGCTTCCCTCCCCAGTGCCATTTCTGGTAGCCTCAGCCACCAGACCTAGTAAAGGTGGAAGGGCTTTTGGAGGCTGAATTGCACTTCTGCCACTAGAAAGTGACACAGGGTGGACTCACCAAGATTACAGCTTGGCCTTTTCTCCATCATTCTCCAGCTCTGCCACTAGTCCTGCTGTTGAGTCAAGCATTGTTATCTGTCAGCCCAGCCCCACTCTGCAGAGCAGCCGACCATTGAGATGGTGCAAACTGGGAGGGAAGAGGCAGGAGGTTTTCCACCTCTGACCTTCACCCTCTCCCTGCTTCTCTTTCGCCTGCCCCCTCCACTTCCCACTGCAGACACAAACACCTACTGCCCATGGAAGCTATTTCTAAGCAATCCCGGGCATCTGGGGAATGAGGCTCTGAACAAATATCGGAGTGTGCGTGTGTAGTGAGCGCACACACACACACGCACAGCCACGGTGCTGCTGCAGAGTCAAATATAGACCTTGGGCAAGGGGGAACAATGGCCGGGGTTGGGTTACATGGCTGCAGGGCCACTGAGCTGATGATGTTTGTTGTGGGCTGGGGTGGAATGGGAAAACCAAGGGGGGTGGGATGGGGGAGAACATTTGTTTTAACCCAGGGACCCCGCGCTTGTGCTGTGCGTAAGGCGAGAGGGTGACGCGGAGCGAGAGCTGCAGGAGAGGATGATCATTGGAGTTGGCAGCTTGGAGGTGTTTGCGGTTTTTCTCCAGCTGGTTTGTGCCTCCCTCAAAGGATTAGAGTGAGCAGGAACTGGTGAGTTTCTCCAGGCTTCTGCATAGGAAAGAGTTTCTTTCTCTCCTTACCTCGGGGAAGGCTCCTCAGTGGTGGAGAAGAGGCAACATCACCTGTTCCCTCAGCCCAGCATCTGCTGCTCGCCCCTGATGTCCAGCTGCCTCCAAAGTGCAGGTTCCAGACACTGGAAGAAAGGGAAACAGCTCCAGCTGGTTTTGACAGGTAATTCCTCCCTCTGTCTGAGAGCAGTGATGGTGCATTGGAAGGATGTCCAGGGAGGGAGCCTGCGGCTGGCATGTGTTGGAGGGGGAGACTGTGGTGACAGGTCGTTCTTGTTTGCACTCCAGGTCCCTACTTTATGGGATTTCCTTCACTGGAGGGAAAAGCAGCAGAGGGACTCTCATGGCTAGGAAAAAATCCTTCCTAATTCTGACCCAGCAGCTGTTCCATCCGAGACGTCTCTGGGGACGGCATGGCAGGGATCAGAGCCCAGTAGAGCAGGGCCTAAGCCAAGTGTGGGAATCCCCTCTTCAACACCCATTTCTTGGGTCTGTAAATAGAGCTGCTCTGTTTGAATCACCCTGGGCAGCCCAGGGACTGCCAGAGCAAGCCTGGGGCTTGGGAGTGTGCCTGGGGATGGGACAGCAACCCTTCAGTGCTCAGAAAGGAGCACACCCAAGGTCCACAGTGTCTGGGTTCCCTTCTTATCCCTTCCTTCTCTTCTGTACCTACCCTTTTTGTTCCCATTCATCCCTGCCTGCTTTTGCCTATGATACACACAAAACCAAACCTTAAATCCCAGACCCCATTTCCTCAAATATGCCTATTTCCCCCACTCTGTAATCCCACCCTTGTTTCTGTTCTCCATTCCCATGCCTCAGTGTTCAGATCTCCAGCAACCAGCTTTACCTCCTCAGCCTGGATGTTCTCTGCTCCATGCCACAGCTCTCCCCTCTGAGAGAAGTGGCACGAGGAGATCCACGTGTCCTGCTCCACTTACTGCAACTTAATCCCATCTCGCAGTGCTCATGTTGTGGACACAGATACTTGCGGATGTCAGTGTGAGCAGGGACCCCGCCACAAGCACCCTCCTACCTGTCTGTTCAAACGCACACACAGCATCCAGAGGGTTTTCTTAGGTGCATTTAACTGAGTGAGGTTTCAGAGCACCCAGGCATGGTTGTGCAATGGTGTTGCAGCACAGCGTGGTCAGGATCAGGGCAGACGGCAGCAGAGGAGTGCAAGAGCAGGTGAGGATGTTGCAGGAGGTGGTGTCGTACCTGAGACAGTCAGTGTAGACAGCAGGATTTCAAAGAGGAGGTAAGGGTGAGGCTGAGCAGCCTACATTCAGTGTTGGGGGTGTCATCAGTAAAAACTTGGCTTCCAACATGACTAGCAGAGCAAAGAGTGCAAGGCAGGGTGTTGTGAGTATCAGAGGAGAAAAGTGGATCTTCCCAGGTCCTAGAGCTTCAGTGACTAAAGGAGAGGCTGATTGGTCTTGAAGCAAGCACCAGGAGCTGTGCTTTGCCCTCAGCCTTCCCCTTTCCCTTTTTCTGTAAGCCCCAGATAAGGTGTGAATCAGGACTCAGAAGCAGGTTGAACTGGATGTGAAGGATAGGAGGATGAAAATGGATGGAGAACCACAGGAAGCATCTCAGAACAGAGTGGGTGCACACCTGTCCCATAAATACCTGAGGAGCCAATGGAGTAGCCTAAGCAGCAGGAGGTTTGGACCTCTCTGGCCCTTGGAGACCTTGGAGCAGTTAGGTGGGGTGATGGAGACAGGAGGAAAAGAAACAGAGGCAGGAGGAAAAGAAACAGTGCTCCTGGTGACAAGAGACCAGGAAAGAGGCAGGAAAGAGGCAGCTCCTGTAGCAGTGGGGAGGGTGGGAGGCTCCCATGTTATTGCTCAGGTTGTGTTGTCCAGACCTGCAGAGGATGGAGCAAGCAGGGGTCTGTAGTCAGAGCCGGTGGAGAGCTGGGCTTTGAGGGGGCTATTAGGCTGGCCTGGGGCACTGGGGCCACCCACATGTGCCACAGGGTGTGTGATGCTGATGGGGCTGTCAGGAACTGCAGAGGGCCAGGAAGACTGGAGAAGGTGAGAGCAGAGATGGGTTAAGCTTTGTCTGATGAGAGGAAGTGGAATGTGGAAGCATCCAGGTAGGTGCCAGTCGGACATGGTTCTTCTTCCTTCCTGGTGTTGAAACAGCAAAACTCGTGGAGCAATGGCTGGCTGAGGTGAACTTGTAATCTAATGAAGGATTGCCAGAACCGTTGAAGGTGACAGATACCATCTTGTGAAGTACCAGCAAGGCCATGCAAGGTGAGGAGGAGGGCGGGCAGCTGTTCCTCCTGAAGATACGACAGCCCAGCCCCTCTCCCAGGGTTATCTTATTGTACACTGGGGCGCTGGTGTCCACAGCTTGTGAGCAGCAGTGAGAGAAGTGCCAGGGGCCACTGGATGTCTTCATTCTTGTGGGGTGATCACTCCATCTTGCACCTCTACTTTAAGCGTGGGGCGTCCTAACCCTACGGTTTGCCAGTGGAGGTGTTAGTAGCCTCTGAAGCTGGCAGAGAGGGGTTGCAGGAGTCGTTTTTGCTTATTTCAAATAATCTGAGTGAAATGAGGGCTGGGGTCATGCCAAACCTATTGCTGAGAGAACCGGGCTGCGAGGTGGCGGTGCCCCGCAGTAGCGGGCCGGGGATC
>NW_009912870.1:0-910 GCF_000696875.1 Nestor notabilis | reverse complement strand
ACCGGGGCGGCCCCCCAGGGCGGCTCGGCGCGGGGGGGCAGGTTGCTAACACCGCTCCCAGGCAGCAGGAACACGCTCCGTAAGGGCGCTGTGACCATGGAGCCGGTGTAAATGTGGTGCTGACCTTTGCTCAGCGCCTACGGGGAAAACACGGGGGGGTTAATACGTGTATGTGATGTGTATATGTATATGTGTGTGATGTGTATATGTATATGTATGTGATGTGTATATGTATGTGATGCGTATGTGTATATGTATATGTATGTGATGTGTATATGTATGTGATGTATATGTGTATATGTATATATATGTGATGTGTATATGTATGTGATGTGTATATGTGTATGTATGTGATGTGTGTATGTATGTGATGTGTATATGTATATGTATGTGATGTGTATATGTATGTGATGCGGATGTGTATATGTATATGTATGTGATGTGTATATGTGTATGTATGTGATGTGTGTATGTATGTGATGTGTATATGTATATGCATACCCGCCCTGGGTCCACTTAAAGCAGGGTACGATTCTCTGCCCTGCTTGTCCTCAGCGTTAGAGGGTCTCATCCTGCCCAAGCTGTAGGATCAGGGTTCCAGAGCCTGGTGCAGGATCAGGAATGCTGGATCAGCCCCTCACAGCTCCCAGGTACAGGATCAGGCCCCCCACCCTGGTGCAGGATCAGGCCCCGCTGCCGGTCCCCTCTTGCCATCTCGTGGCTGGCGGGGGAACACCAGCAGCACGCAGGGAGGACTGGGCCGCCTCCGGGTGAGTGAGACACTCACCTGGGTCTGGGGCAGGGAGAAACCGCTGTGGGGCGAAGGGGAATGGGGAGAAACACCCGCTATACCCACGGGAGCATTTCGGTGCCCCTCACTGCAGCGCCGGGGGCTGTTGGGGGTCAGGAT
>NW_009912869.1:4532-5412 GCF_000696875.1 Nestor notabilis | reverse complement strand
GACTGCTGTAGCTGAACCCAGGACAAGAGTTTTATCAGCAGAAAGCCTTCATTACTGGAAAAACATGAATATGAGCTACAAAAGAGACTCAGAGAAAATGAAGGTGGCAGAAGGTGACAATTACTGTTACACTGCCTATCAGTGATGCTTAAAGGATGGTAAGACTAGAGGAAATTTAAATAACGTTCTATCTTTGGCAGCATACATGCTGTGTAGGGATGGAGCAAAGGTATACAACTTAAAAGCTCTACAAACCGGTGCAGAAATGAAACCACCTTTCCTACTTAGTGTTTTATGGCTGCTTCTTTCCACTTAATTTTATAGCCTGGCAAGGTAGATAATTCCTTGGATCTTGTCTGTCATCTCATACAAACATTTTCTTTTTTGTTTAGATCCATACTGATATAACACTGTTTACTCCCATTTTTGCCTTAGGTTTTTGGAGGTGTTTAGCTTTCACTGTACTTCTTTTGTAATCAAAAGCACAACGCATCTCATACCATGGTATGTTGTGTTTGGCATACATGCATATACATATGAATTAGTGAATAGAATATATATATAGCATAGCGAAGAGAAAGATGAGATTTAGGGTAAAGGGACAGGCAGTAGACAGTGACTTTCTGAATCCTCACTCTGCAAGAAGTAGAATTTCTAACCTCAAATCACTCATTGAAAATCTGCAATTGATTTTCCCTTATGCAAAATAAGGCAATGTGAAGGCAAAACAATTATGCCTGTAGACTATGAAGGCTCTATATTCTGTTGTTATCAGTAAGTTATAATAAACTTACAAATAACCAATGGGATCTGTTCATAAAGTATAAATAATTAGAATTGCTTTCAACTACAACATCTGTTATTTCTTTTTTGCTAATAT
>NW_009912869.1:0-4501 GCF_000696875.1 Nestor notabilis | reverse complement strand
TCCCTACATTTTATGCTGCAGAGAGAAATGAAATGACATAACATGCTTAATTTCATAACCTGGGGTTATTTCATTAAAAGTAAAAAAAAGCAAAATGAAGGCTGAACATCATGACAGCAGGTAAAGAAGTATCATAAAAAATTCCACAGGGTATCTCATCACTTGGGAGTCTTAAAACTGGTCTAGAAAATTGGCTTCAGTGTCTATTACAGGAAACAATGCTGCTAGCTTACACAGGCTGGGCTGGAAAAACCTCATCACTTTGTTTTCCTGTTGTTTGCTGTGTTGTTGTTTGAGAAATGACCATGCAAGTTCTTTCTGTTTGCAAGTGAGGTGTAGATAAGCAACATGGAAAATATCTTTCGTTTTTTACAACCATTCTTTCCAGCTCTCATCAAGCCTGTTACTGCTGTGAAGACCCCAAGCCATGAACAAGCTTAAGGGGTGGCTTAGAAAGAGCAGAGCATGGAGGGTGGAAAAATCCCTTCCTGTCTCCGTACGGGGGGAGAAAATATTTCCTGATGCTTTATCACTAGAGCCTGCTGATTTGCAGAATTACCAGAATTTGTCTTGAAAACAATGATACCAAAAATGTTGTAACTATGTCTCTGTCTTGGTCAGAGTAAATGATACAACAACAGCTGTTTCCTCCCAGTTAGTTGTATTTTGTGGTGTCCAGAAAGGTATACAGAAGCAATTCCTTTGAAATGAAGATGTCAAAACTAATAGATTGAGCTATAGCAAGGTGTGATTAATTCTTTAACAAACATTTTTCTTTATTAGGATGTTAATTAGATTACTTTCTGAATTCTCAGTTAATAAAAATATTAATATTTGATATTTATCTACAGCCAGATACTAATTGTTGACATGTTAAATAGTACTTTCCTTGAACTGTATTTTATCTGATTTTATTAGCTCTGAGCTTTGCCATAGTCAGAGTGGGCTCAGACAGGCTTTCTGCTGATTTCAGTATTACACTGTATAGTAGTCATAACACTACACCTTAGTACTCCAGGGTGTCAAGATAATCTGAGCCCTAGGTAAGACCTAGGTAAGGTCTTACAAAGATGTGTAGAGCTCTAAAGAGCTAGTATCTAAATTGAATCCAAGAGAAAAAAGAGAGAGAGAGAGAGAGAGAGAGAATGTATGAAAGTCAACACTTTGTAGAGAAAGTAAAGCAGCAGCAAAGATAGGAATAAAATACACATAGCAAGGCTTTGAGTTCAGTGATCTGTCCTGTATTCTAGACTGATACTTTGAAGAATCATAGACTCATAGAATAGTTAGGGTTGGAAAGGACCTTAAGATCATCTAGTTCCAACCCCACTACCAAGGGCAAGGTAACATAGCAATTTACTCAGAGCTTGTATTTATAATGAACTTTCTAATATTATTTGATAGTGGAGAATTGCCTCGGTGCAAACAGAAACATGCAGACAAACTCCAGACAACCAGTGAGCCATCAGCTGGATATCAGTTTCTCCAATGAGATACCTAAAAGATGAAGTGGGCTTGTAGAGGTGAGGGCACATTCAGGTTCTTATACTTGGTTTCTATATTAATACTAATAAAAATTCTTAATTCTTGCAAAAAAAAAAAAAGTAGAAAAATTTACTAATGGCACTTGCTGCTTTTATTTGTAAAATGAATGGCAAAATTCTTAAATCTTTAGAAGATTAAAAGCTTCTGCCCTTTATGCATGAAAGCTGCAATACAATATCTTATTGTCACCTGTGCCATAAGTTATGACAATAAAATATTTTAAAAAAATCCTCATTCTGATGTTGTCATATCCAAGGAACCTGTGAGTCCACAGAGATGTCAGCAGAAAGTGCACACTTACATTTGATCTCCTACAGGCTTACTACAAGTGAACACAACATTGGAATAATCTGTTCTGTTGCTTCCATAATATAATTTCTTCTGAATGTGTCACAGGCTGCATATACCTTATAGCACCTTGGTAATGCATTTAGAAAAACTATTACCGTGCCGAACTAGCCCAAGTTTGTCATTTACATTTTCGCAGTTATAAAAGTTCCTGCAGGTGTGATTGATTTACTTTTTTTCTAAAAAGGTGAATATTTAAATGCACTTTGGAAACTATTAGGAATCCTGAATAAGATCTTTCATATATGTTGCTGATGAACAAGACAAATAAAGGTTTGGTATTTCCCATAATTCCTGGGAACACCTGCACTGAGCAGACACATATCAGAGTTGAACAACAAAAGTGAAATAGAGGAAAACAGCAACACTGGGAGACTAGAAGTGGTGACAGTGTTTTATAATTATCTCTGTCCTGTTCAAGTTTTGTCTCGTAAAATATTAACCTATAAAAATGTTTCACTGAACTGTCACTAGAGCCAATTTTTTGTGTTGCTGATCTTTGAGGTCCATTCCATGATTCTGAAGGTCCCTTCCAGCCTGGTATTCTATGATTCTATGAAGTAGCAATGCATTCTCCAGTGTCAGTAGCTAATAAATTTTGAATTACAGATATTGATATTAATCTCTGTATAACATTAATGTTTATTTTTGTGAGAAAAGTCTACTTTGGATAGAAACTTCTACCTAGTAGTCTCCTTGTCACATGGATATTTTCACAAAGACCTCAATTTTTGTCTAATTTGTAGTTTGTGTAGATCACCATAGCTTCATTTTCTTTTTTTTATTGTTGATCCAATTTAGCTGCAAACTTCCAACACAATATATGCAATTATATTTCATTATTCACATTGCTAAGAATGATGAAGAGATGTTAGTTCATTAATAATTATTGTTATAGTAGTAATTAATGTAATACCACCAGCTGCACCTCAGTACATTTATTTTTATCTAGAAAGAAGAGAATATGGATAAGAATTTTCCGGTTTAAAAGAGTAGGGATATAAATATTTTCACAAAAAGCTTTTTTTCACAAAGGTTTGCCATGATCTAAAGCAAAGTACTAGAAAAACAAAGAATTACGAACTACTTTAGCAAAGTATAAACCAGGCTCTCTCCCTGCCTTGTCTGGTGCCAGTGGTAGCATGCAAATATACCCCAGGCAAAGAGAGAGCTCATTACTTCTGAAGGAGAGAAAAGGGATTTACTAATTTCAGGTCAAGCCAAGACTGAGAATGCGTGTAAGTTTTCAAAGGCTGTCTGATGGCCCTGTGGGACATACTAAAGTGCCACTTTGTGAAAAACTGAAAAGCCAGATATATATCTATCTTGGGTTATTGATTCCCAGAATGGAATGAGCCTTTTAAAAACAGACTGCGAAGCTATAGCAATGATGGAAAATGTTAGTAGAATCTCACATCATGGCTGGAAGTTAAATGCTGTTGTTACTAAATGGAAGAGGGCTAAAGTGCAAAAAATCCAAAGTACGTGTTTATCTGGAATAATTAGGAGGGATGAAAGTGATACCTTGGTGCAGGAAGCTGCGATAAAACTAAAATGAGGTTTTAGCTGTCAGGTGATAGACAATCAAAATAGTTCTGAGAACAACTTAATGATGAATATTTGGGCCAGAAAAAATGTGGTTGATTGATGGCTTCTACAACTCATTCTGCTCATACACTACTGAAAACCTCAAGTTATTGCAGTGGGGCTTAAGGAGTTAGTCTATCCCTGCTCCTGTGTCAGAGAGAAGAAACTGTTTGCAATGTAATGCAATCTGTTACGTGATGGATGATGCACATAAGGAGAAATATCTGTTAAATATGATAACCTTAAATGGCTACAGTCAGGACTTGCCTCAGACCTTTTCAAAACTGTAAAATTTGTGTTAGCCAAGCAGTGAAAGTCCAGCGAGATCCACCATAAAGGAACAGAGATGGGAAAGACAGCAGCCTGAAAGCAGCTCTGAAATGGTCTGGACTGGTCCAAAAGAAAAGAAAATTAAATAGTGTTGAAAACATGGAGGAGAGGTAGCAATGGAGTAGCACAGAGAAGTGCTGGTACAGAAACTGAGGAAGAGGAAAGCCAAAATATTTTGGGGGTTGAAGGAAATTAAGACCTTTCTTAGAAAAAATATAAAAGGGTTTCAGGTAGTTTACTTTTATTGAGCAGAGAGATAATAACTAAGGCAGAATATTCACAGGCAAACATGTTTTTTCACCTATAAATAGCTCAGGTTCCAAAAAGTTCGATTTGCTTATACAGTACCAGGTATGAGGAGATACTGCTCCAGCCATGCATCTGGTTGATGCTGTCACTTGTGTGAATAGTAAAGAAAGGAATAAATACAGTAAGAAAAAAAATCAGCTCTGCTCTTGAATTTAAAGCTTTGCTAATTTTTGCTATTAAATAATACCAAGGAGAAATGGTGTTCCTAAATTTCAGTGAAATTTGGAGTTCCTAGTCAGAAGAAATTTCAACTGCTGTTTTCTTTTTGAATCCAAGAAAAGCATTGATAATTTCAACAAAATCAGACTAAGATATTAAAATATAAAAATTAAAAATCTATGTCTTTTAGGAACGTCATAGAATCATAGAATAGTTAGGGTTG
>NW_009912868.1:0-1335 GCF_000696875.1 Nestor notabilis | reverse complement strand
AGGGCGAGGAGGGGCAGGACGCGGGGGGGCTCCTGCGGGAGTGGTACATGATCATCTCGCGGGAGATGTTCAACCCCATGTACGCCCTGTTCCGCACGTCGCCGGGGGACAGGGTCACCTACACCATCAACCCCTCGTCCCACTGCAACCCCAACCACCTCAGCTACTTCAAGTTCGTGGGGCGCATCGTGGCCAAGGCCGTCTACGACAACCGTCTCCTCGAGTGTTACTTCACCAGGTCCTTCTACAAGCACATCCTGGGCAAGTCTGTCAGGTAAGAGGGGTTCAGCGCCCGGTTTGGGGGGTAGGGCCACACGTGTGGGGGACCCTCCCAAGGGGATGAACACCCACCCTGGGGTGATGAACACTCATCTTGGGGTGTAGAACCACCTTCATGGGTGATGAACACCCTCCCAAGGGGATGAACACCCACCCTGGGGTGATGAACACTCATCTTGGGGTGTAGAACCACCTTGTGAGGTGATGAACACCCACCTTGGGGTGATGAACACCCACCTTAGGGTGTAGAACCACCTTCATGGATGATGAACACCCTCACAAGGTGATGAACCCCCCTTCTTGGGGTGTTGAGCACCTTTACAGGGTGTTGAACTTCTTGGGGGTGGTTGGAACCCTCATGGAAGGGGTGTAAAACCACTCATGGGGTGTCCAAATCCTTTTTGAGGTGTAGAACCCCATTTTTGGGGTGTAAAAGCTCCTTTTTTGGGTGTAGAACCCCCTTTTTGAAGTGTTGAACCTCCTTTTGGGGTCTTCACCCGTTTTGGAGGTGTTGAACCCCATTTTTAAGGTGCACAACCCCCTTTTTTGGGGTATTAAACCCCATTTTTGAGGTGTAGAACCCCCTTTTTGGGGTGCTGACCCCCCTTTTTGGGGTGCTGACCCCCTGTGGCACAGGTACACGGACATGGAGAGCGAGGACTACCACTTCTACCAGGGCCTGGTCTATCTGCTGGAGAACGATGTGTCCACCCTGGGCTACGACCTCACCTTCAGCACCGAGGTACCTGTTACACCCCCCCTCAAAGACCCCCCAAAACCCGGCCTCGGGGTCCCCCCAGCACCCCCAAACCTCCCTAGTGCTGCTACCAGGGACTTGGTGTCCCCGTGGGCCAGGGGTGTCCCCCCTTGCTCCGATGGTGTCCTCAAGTCCCAGAGGGGTCTCCCCTGTTCTTGGGATGTCCCCTTTGTCCTGGGGTGTCCCCCTGCTTTTGGGGTGTCCCCTGAACCCCCCTTTCCCCCCCCAGGTGCAGGAGTTCGGGGTGTGTGAGGTTCGGGACCTGAAGCCCAACGGAGCCAACGTGCTGGTGACGGAGG
>NW_009912867.1:27325-27644 GCF_000696875.1 Nestor notabilis | reverse complement strand
GGTCCCTGGGAGGGTCCCTGGTGCAGAGTCTGGCTCCTGTCTTCCCATCTCTCTGCTCCGGAGCGGGTAAAACACAAGCCAGGGAGAGGCAAACCTGTGCCACTGGGCAGCCTTCATAGACACCCTGTGCTGGCCACACATCCTGAGAAGGTGGGCAGCCTCCAGGGAAGGCTGCGAGGCACCTGCAAATCCCAAATCCCAGCCCTGGGTGGTAAATTGTCCATCACCCCCAGGCTGAGGAGCCCAGTGCATCCCGGGGGCTCCTTTCCTGCTCCTCGGAGCCAGCCCAGGGCATGCTAGGCAGAGCTGCCGTGGCGAT
>NW_009912867.1:24140-26825 GCF_000696875.1 Nestor notabilis | reverse complement strand
CCAGGACAGTCTCCCCTTCCCGAAGCCGGTGGGTAGTGGCGGAGGAAATCGAAAAGGAGAACAAAGAAAGAAGAAATGAAGAGAGAGAAATGGTCTAGAGGCGTGTGAGGCTCCGCACGCTGGTTACTGCCCCTTGGGGATGAAGGGTTCCCCCTCCTCGGGCTCCGGCCGAGGCCCCGGTTTTTTTCGCTGGTTGCTGGGGCTGTCACCGGTCCCCGGGGTGAAGACATCGTCAGTGCCCGGGGAGGAAGGCTCCTTCACCCGCATCACCAGCCCCTCCTCATCCTCCTCCGGTGAGGGCGGGAGGCCGCTGCAGCCCTTGGGCTCCTCATTCATCAGGTCCAGGGACTCTGGGGACTGTGGCGAGGCTGGGTCTATGGTGATGATGGGCAGGTTCTCGGAGTCTGCCTTGGGTTCATAGGCCAGAGGGTCTGGGGAGGCAGAGAGGGGTCAGGCAGGGCTTGTCTCATTGTGGATAAAGGGGGTCAGGATAAGCCAGGACCCCCAGCTAATGCACCCCAGATGTTTGGGGCAGCAATGCCTGACTCCCACAGCCCATCTGGAGCGGTCCCAGACAGCGCATTCCACCATTGGTGAGGGCTGAAGCTGCCCTCTGCTGATGAATCACCGGTTCTGCAAGCACCAGCCCCAGCATCACACCCTGTCACACCCCACCACAACCCAACACACCCCATCACACCCTGTCCCCAGAGCAGGAGAGGACACACCGGACAGGAGGAACCAAAGATGGCAAAGCAAAAATGGGTGATGGAGATGCTGGGAGTCCAGGGCTTGGGGCTGAGCACTCCTGGTCCTCTCCCCCCAAGACATGGCCAGGAATGGGGCTGAGCTCTGGACAGACCTACCAACCAGCCAAGCTGACTTCCCTGTGGGATACATATTGGGAAGCAAGTGGGATGCTTCAGCCCCTGAGGCCTGGCTGCATTGCCACAGGGGAGTGGGATGGGGATGATCAGGGCTGTAGAGCTGCAGAGGAACTGAGGAGGTGCAGGACAACACAATCTCCAAGTGCTACAGCACCCAAGTACTGGTGATGCCCAGCATGGTGCATCACCCCGCCCCCAGTTCAGTCCCACCTACCTGAGCCTATGCGAGCCCGGGACATGGCCCTAGGGGGCCCGGGGACAGGGTGGTTGAACCCAGCCTGTGAGCTGGCACTGTCAGGTAGTTGTTCATCTGGAATCAGAGCATAGGGATGTGTCCATTGCAGTGGCCAAGGTAAATGGGAAAGGGGAAGCAGGGAATTGATCCCAGGCCACACGGATGAGCAAGAAGCAGCAGCAGGATGCAGAGGATATATGTGTGCATCCTCCCAGCCACGCTGCAAGGACTTGCTTAGAGTCTGGGGCAATCAGAGGACCCCCAAAGCTTGAGGTCATCCACTGTCATCTGACCCTCAGCCCTCTCCCCGCGCAGGACACCAATGTCCTTCCCAGGGTGGGAAGCCCCCCTCAGCACCCTGACCTCCCCACACTGTGGTGGCACCCCTGCCCCAGCATCCCCTTGATACCTTCTGTTCCAGCTGCCGGACCTTCTGCCTCCGCAGCAGCATCTGGTTCCAGGCTTCCTCATAGGGGTCAGCCACAAGTGTGTGTCGGTTGTAGGATCTCAACTGGGAAAAGGCCCCAGGAAAAGGAGATGGGTTAAAACAGAACACATGGAAAGGCAAAGAAAGGTCCACTGGTGGACTCAAACAGCCACCAGTGGGCAGAGTGCGTCCAGGGAAGCTGGTGGCTTGTCCTTTGTGTGCTACCATGGGATGCCTGCTTTCCACCCACCTTGGCCCAGCAAGGGTTTAAATGCTGGGCTGAGCCACCAACCAAGCCAGCATCTCCTTCAGCACTATCCCAGCACCATTCCAGGAGGAAAAGCCAGACCAGGAACACAAGGGGCAGCAGGGCACAGGGTGAAGGGCCCAGCTGGCCCTAAGAGCTTCTGGTGGGAAGTGGCTGTGGCCACCCCCAGGGAAGCAAAGGGGGCGCCTCACCCTCTGCCTGGTTTTCTGCAGGTTGTTGCGAAGGATTTTCCGGATCTCCTCCTCCTTGTCCTTGGACAGGGCTGGAAGGGCGCGCTCCACAGGGAGCGTCTTGGGGTTGATGTTCCTGTGTGGACAGACAGGATTCAGTGTGACACTGCCATGGTCATGGCAGGACCGGGTGGCTGCTTGCCCTGCAGCCTGCAGTGGGGGCCCGTTGTGCGCACAGGGCAGCCGGGGCTGAGGAACTCACTGGATGGAGACAGTGGACACAGCAGAGGGGATCTTGCCTATGCCCCCGCTCTCCACCAGCTCGATTGCCTGCTTCATCTCCATCTTGTGGTAGAAAGCGATGAGCTGGGGCTCCTTGGACCGCTCTCCTGCTATCAGGCACTTCTTCACGTACTTCTTGTTGAAGCGATTCAGCCTTCCCAAGGACAAAGGGAAAGGAGAAGCAGAGACACATCAGAGCTCCCTCTGCCCCAGCACCCACTGTCTGCTCCCCATCCCTGGCTCAGGCCAGCAGGAGATGGTTCAGTGCCCAGCAGCACAGGTCAGTCCAGGCTTCCCTGGCTTCCTCAGCACTGGGCAGCCTCCAGAACACCCAGCACCAGCTTGCACCCACAATGGATGGTCCTGAGCTCCTGCAGGGACTGGCCACTGGCAGCTCCCCCACCGCCGTGGGCATG
>NW_009912867.1:12927-24094 GCF_000696875.1 Nestor notabilis | reverse complement strand
ACTGGCCACTGGCAGCTCCCACACTGCTGTGGACATGCCATGGTGAAGAGGTGCAGCCCTGCAGCCCCACCTGCACCCAACGAAGGTGGCGTAATCAAGGGGGGGGTGTATGCGGATATACAAGGCCAGGTTGGACACAGGGGCTTGGAGCAACCTGCTCTAGCGGAAGGTGTCCCTGCCCGTGGCAGGGGTTGGAGCTGGAGGAGCTTTAAGGTCCCTTCAACCCCAACCAGTCTGGGATTCCATGATTGCAGCCCAGGAAAAAACGTGGCACAGGGATGAGAAACCTGCCAGGTGGTGATCCAAACCCTTCCCCATATCCCCCACAGGTCCCTCAAGTCACCAAACCTCCACACTCACTTGTCCTTCCAGTGGTGATGCCCATAGTGACCACAGATATCTTCGATCCCTGTCAGAAGGTGATCCAAGAACTGGAAGAGAAGTTCCAAGGTGTAGGTAGCTCGCTGGGCTGGTGCTCACCCTCTCCCCATCCCAACACCCATGCTGACACAGGGGCAAGGGCACTAATGGGGTGCAGAATCAGGGCTGTGGGTCCAGGATGGGCTGGCCTCAGGAGGGCAGCACGGTCCTACACAACCAGGCTGCTGCTCTACCAGGTACAAGGGAGGTTCTGGGTCAGAGCAGGCACTGGACAACACAGACAGGGAATAGCCCTTGCTCCGTCCCCCCTTACCTTGGGCACTGATTTAGGGGCAGGTCCTGCTCTGTAAACCTGCCTGGTTACAGCGGTGGAGGTGGCAGAAGCAGAGACAGAAGAGGACTAAGGTGGTGAAGAGAAGGGCCAGCCTGTGGGTTACCTGCGTGTGAATCTCTTCATTGATGGAGCGCTTTGTCTCCTGCTTCTTCTTTACAGCCAGCAGGTCCACCAAGGGCCGAATGGTCATGCCCTAAGGAGCAGGGATGGTGGTTAGACCTCTCCCCAAGGCACATTAGTGGGAGTGGGATGAGTTCAGCAAAGCCAAACCATGGGCCTCCAAGCTGCAGTGTCACTTGGCAGCCTCAAGAGCTTTTGGAGAAAGAGGACAGTGATAGTGTCTGGGGTGCAGGCTGGGGCTCCTCCTCTCCACACACACACATGTCCTGGCCTGCAGCATGACCAGCAGGTTGAAGGAGGTGATCCTGCCCCTCTACTCTGCTCTCATGAGACCCCACCAGGAGCACTGTGTACAGTTCTGGTGTCCTCAGCATCAGAAGGACATGGAGCTGTTGGAGCAAGTGCAGAGGCCACGAGGATGCTCAGGGCCTGGAGCACCTCCTGTATGGAGACAGGCTGAGAACATTGGGGCTGTTAAGCCTGGAGAAGAGAAGCTGTGTGGAGACCTCAGAGCAGCTTCAGTGTCTGAAGGGGACTCCAAGGATGCTGGAGAGGGACCTTCATCAGGGACTGGAGTGATAGGACAAGGGGTGATGGGTTCAAACTGAAACAGGGGAAGTTCAGGTTGGAGATAAGGCAGAAGCTCTTCCCTGTGAGGGTGCTGAGGCGCCCGTGTGAGGGTGCTGAGGCGCTGGCGCAGGGTGCCCAGAGAAGCTGTGGCTGCCCCATCCGTGGCAGTGTTCAAGGCCAGCTTGGACACAGGGGCTTGGAGCAACCTGCTCTAGTGGAAGGTGTCCCTGCCCATGGCAGGAGGGTTGGAACTGGATGATCTTAAGGTCCTTTCCAACCCAAACCATTCTATGATTCTATGACTCAATGACTCTTGCCCTCTGAAACCACACTGTGAGCACCTGCATGCCACCAACCTGCACAAAAACTGTGAAGAAGATGACTGTGATGATGGCTGTGAGGAACATGTCCCTCATGCCAAAATGCTTATAGTCCAGGAGGTACCCGAGGGAGAAGGCGATGGCTCCCCGCAGGCCCCCGTAGGCAATGATGAACTGGTCTTTTGGTGTCAGCTTCACAATCCGGAACTTGTTGATGAACCAGGTGAGGACCAGGACACCTGAGGGAGCGGGACAGGATGGTGAAAGATGCCCTCCAGCCTCCCCAGCAAAGGCAAACTAGGGCCTCATGGCCCCAAGAGCCGCTCATCACCCAGGACCATCCCCATGGCCTTTGCCACCACACTGCCACCTCACCTAGAACTCTTGCGATGAGGCAGAAGAGCAGTGTGCTGATGACAAAGGTCCAGTTCCAGTAGTGGTGGCCAGCCACAGTGGAGACACCCAGGAAGATGAAGATGAGGGTCTCGCTCACACTGCTCCACATCTTGAGGAAATACTTGATAGTGGTGTGGGACTTGTGGGAGATGTTGGCTTCCACATAGGGCCGCATGACCACTCCGGAGGCAATGAGCCTAGGGGCAAGGTTGGGGCACTCAGCAGCCATTGGGACATGGAGACAGCCCCAGCCCCTGGCCCTGCAGCTCCTAGACCAAAACCCAGAGCAGGACAGGGCTTGAGAGACATCAAGCCTCCAGAGAAGGCAACATGAGGTTTCTCCTTCCCTCGAGTAGGGCAGGAGCGAGCATTGGAGCCAGGGAGCACAAAACCACATTGTCTTGAGCACCCACCAGGCCCTGCCTGTTACTGTGTGCCCACGAGAAAGGGCAATGGGCTGCCAGCACCCCAGGATCTGTAGGACACCTCAAGAGAGTCACTTCCCTCATCTGTCTCCCTGCATATTGTAGCTCAAAACACACCTCTGACCCTTCCTGGGCATGTACTGGCCATGCTGCGACAGCCAGAGGGCTGTGCTTACACCACAGTAAATCCTCCTAACGGTCCTGGGGACAGGAGGGCATCACATCCCACCCATGCCCCACTCACGCCATGATGCCAGAGAGGTGGAAGAGCTCAGCAGAGAGATAGGCCATGTAACTGTAGAGGAAGACGAAGAGGGGCTCGATGACTCGGATGTGGGACGTGAAGCGAGACGTGAAGGCAGCGATCACCCCATAAATGACACCCACAAAGACACCACCCAGGGACACCACGAAGAAGCTGAGGAAGCCGAGGATGATATCGATGATGGTCACCTGCTCGAAGTTGGCAAACTCCTCAAAGAGGTGGTAGAGGACCTGGGGAGGAGGAGGGAGATGAGGGTTCAAACTGTCCTGTTGGCTAGAGACAACCTCACCTCAGAGGAGACCTGCATGGGGACATTGCATAGGGCCCATACAGAGGCCCATAGGGCTCACAGGGACATGGTGCCATTGGAGAAGTGCCTGGGACAGGTCTGCTCTCCAACCCAGCTCCGACCACTGTCCCAGGAGGGGCTTCAGTCAAAGTCTGAACCAGCCAGAGACTGTTCCTGTTTCCCAGCAGGCAGGTCAGGACAGACCTGACAAAGCCAACACCTGCCCTGTTCAGCCCAGAGGACAGCCCAAACCCTTCATGCAGCTTTGTAGCTAAGAGGACAGCCTTGCAGGAGGAGCCCACCCCAGGCTGTGTCACCTTCTCCCACCCTCAGACACATTCACTGGAGAGATCTTGAAAGCAGAAGCTGATACAGGCATGTCAGGATGGGAAAGGGGCTTAGGGCATCCTAAGGGATGGCAGCGCTGGTAAGTGGGGAGAGGGCAAAGTGCCAGCTCCTGCCTACCAAGGCTGAGTCCTGGTACATGGGCAGGGACAGACATGTTAGCAGAAGGCAAAAGCATTCCCTAGGGATGGGAGTGGGGAAACAGGCCCTGCAGGCAGCCCCTCTGCTGAAAAGGGGGGAGAAGTGCCCGGGAAAAGCCCTGTGGTGGGACAGCATGTTCCTTGTCACCAGGAACCTCGTCAGCAGCCAGCTCTGGAATGGACAGCTGGGATATGGGAAAAGAGCCAGGAAAAAGCAGTGGGTTAGAAGTAAACGTAGAGGTCAGTGAGGAGAATGCCCAAGCCAGCACCGGGACACGGATGCCCTTTGGAAGAGGCCTGATCCCCAAACCTTCCAAAGGTCCCTGCAAAGCTGCTGCTCCAAGGCTTGGGGCTGAGGGGTGACCTGGGTGGGATCCAGACTGGCCACAGCCCCTGGGGCCTTGCCATGGCCGGCCATGTCCTGCCCTCCCACTTCCTTGGTGCTGCCACTGGAAGGCAGTGAGGAAGACAACATGAGGAAGGGGACAGGAGGGAGCAGCAGCTATGTGGCAGTGCAGCCCGACCCAGCACCAGCCCGTGCTCCTGCTCGCTTCCCCAGGCATGTCAGCAGGAGGCAATTCCAGCCAGGAGAGCAGATTCCCAGGAGAGCAAGGCACCAGGAACAGACCTGCTCTTCACTGGCTGAGCACGTGCTCACGGTCAACCCAAACCACCAAGTGAAATGCTTCACCTCAACCAACCTCTGCGGTGCTTTAAGCCACTATATTTAGCTTTGCATCTGCAAAGGGTTAGGAGCAAGTGGAGCTGCTGCAGTTCAGCTGGCAGGAGGCATCTGGAGGCTGGTAATGACCCAGTCTATGGTTCTGCCTACAGGGCTTGATTGAGAGCTGCCAACCACGGGGCCAGCACCCGGAGATACTCCATCAAAGCAAAGCCCATCCCCTCAGCCGATCCCCTCGGCCGATCCCCCTCATCCACTTACCACCGTGACGGCATCGTTGAGCAGGGACTCCCCAAAGACCAAGATGTGGAGCAGCTCGTTGATGTGGATCTCCTCAAAGACAGCGAGCACGGCCACTGGGTCCACGGCTGAGATGATGCTGCCGAACAGCAGGTTGGCCAGGAGGCCAATGTGGTTGAGGCCAGGGCCACCAAGCTGGCACACGGCGTACATCAAGCCACCCAAAAAGAAGGCATTCCAAAGCGTCCCCACCACGGCGAAGATGAGGATAGTGCCCAGGTTCTCAGTGAATTGGCGCAAGGGGAGGAAATAGCCGGCATCCAAGATGATGGGTGGAAGGAGGAAGAGGAAGAAGATGTCTGACTTGAGGATGGGGGGCTTTTCACCCACCCCTTTGATGAGCCCCCCAACCAAAAGGCCCACCACGATGAGCAGGCAGCTCTCAGGAACAATGCTGGACACTGAAGGGATCACATGGAAGCCTGGAGAGAAGGAGGAGAGAGCAAGACACATGTTGGCTGTATGAATGGAGGATGCTCTCTGTGGGAGGACACCCCTGCGGAGTCAGGGACCAGTTCCCAGCCCTCCATGCACTCCACAGGATCCTTTGTGTGCCTCAGTTTCCCCTTCCAACCCCCTTCTTCCCCACGCTGTAAAGTGGGAACTGCAGCTTCACCAGACCCACATCCCCTCGCATTTTGCCTGACCTCAGGCCGGACAGTGAGACCTGGTGACAGAGTTTACCAGAGAGCAGCCAGCCCCTGGGCACGCCGGGGTCCCCCAGTAAACCCCAGACTCCCCTGACAGCCGTGTGCAGCACAGGCAGTTCTCACAGCACAAGCTGGTGCTGGCTCCAGCTCTTCGATTGCAGCTCCTCATCCCAAGCACACATAGGCTCTGGCATCTCCCTCCCGTCAGACAGCAGCCAGCCCACCAGTGCTGTTGCACCCCGCATGCCAGGCTCTGGCAGGAGGCACCAGTGCCCGTACCCACGTGTCCCTGGTGCAGGGGATGGAGGGCAGATGGTGCTCGGTGGGGCTGAGGATGCAGCTGGAGCTGCTCTTGCAGTCTCAGGAGGTTTTACATGGCCGGTTGCTGCTCCCAGGCACGGAGAAGGGACAGGACATATCAGGGTTGTTCCATGGGGTAGAGGGTGAGAGGAAACTCATTTTCCCCTTTTTGAATCATAGCACAACCCCAAGTGCAAGCCTCTGAGCCAGCCATGACCCACTGGGACAACATCCATCCACCAAACTACCCCACATCCTCTGCAACGTGGGCATCTGCCTGCAGAGCTGGGCGGGCTGCAGGATGACAAGCAAAGCAGCACTTCAGCCAACGCACCAATACCCACAGAAGGATTTTGGGTTCCCTGGATCCTCTCCCAGGCTTTATAATGATTATTTTGAAGTGAGGCACATTTGCTCCCTGGCAAGGGAAGCAGTTTAAAATAAGGAACCCTGCCTTGGCATCCTGTGTTCCTCTTTTCCTTCCGTCCTGTGCCATCTGCACATCAATTCACAACAGATTAAACCCACTCCTCCCTAAAGAGACACCATCCTGCTGCTGATCTGGAGCTGCTCAGCACCAATCTCAGAGCAAACTGCTCTGTAGCCTTCACGTTTGGGCATGAGAGGAAGCCCGACGGAGACGGGAAGCATCCGAGCACTCTCCCAGTGCTCTCCCAATGTCCAGCCACCTGCATTCAGGGATCTCCCAGGCAGGAAACGATTCCTGATGGTTCCTGTCTCTGCTCCCTCAGCAGTCCATGCATGAGCTGAGCACGCCAAGGCAGCCCTGGCAGGGAGCTCCCTATGGGAGGGGAGGCGATAATCCCTTTTCCAAGCACAGCTCATGCAAACACCGGGAACAAGTGTCCCCTTCTAGCACACTGGGGCAATTATCCATCTCAGCACACACCAGCCCTGGGCCAGAAGAAGGTTTAAAGCCACACAAGCAGCAAGAAGCCCACAGCAAATCAGTTCTTGCTTGCTAAGTATGCTCAATCATGACTAAAACACAAACACTGACAATTAAGCATCTCTTACTTCTTCCCCACGGGCCGTAGGATCCCATTCAATTGGAACATTCGTGTGCTGATGTGAATTCAGTGGCTTAGAACCTTTTTGTAGAGCCCTAAAAATACACTCACATGGGCTGCATTTTAATTATGCCTTTGATTTAGTTGAATCTCATCCATGTTTTGCTTCTTGCTTGCTCCGCTCAGTATTTTTAGAGCACTCGAAAGCTGATTGGTACCAAGCTGTTGCTGGGATCCTGCTGGGATCCTGCTCCGAGTGCTGGGCCAGCATCCTGCTTTGGGGTGGGGGTAATAGGAAGAAACACTCTTGCTGTGAGGGTGGTGCCAGCCACGGGTGAATTGCTCCGATCCCAGCTCTGCTCCTGGATTTCTATGCCAGCGGGAGAGGGAGGCTGCAGCAGGACACTGGGTGATGAGGATGTCATGGGCACATCCAGGGACAGCGGGAAGGGTCATAAAATCATTGAATCATGGAATGGTTTGGATTGAAGGGACCTTAAAGCTCATCCAGCTCCAACCCCTGCCACAGGCAGGGACACCTTCCACTGGAGCAGGTTGCTCCAAGCCCCTGTGTCCAACCTGGCCTTGAACACTGCCCGGGAGGGGGCAGCTACAGCTTCTGTGCCAGCACCTCACCACCCTCATAGGGAAGAACTTCTTTCTCGTTTCTAACATAAATCTCCCTTTGTCAGGTTAAACCCATTCCCCTTGTCCTGTCACTACATGCCTGTGTAAAAAGTCCCTTTCCAAGTAAATCTGCATAATCCTCCCCTAGTCACCAGTTTCTTTGCAGCAATCCTGAGAAGGATTTGGAGAAGGAGAGGCAAGCTGAGATGTTCTGTATGCAGAGGCCAAGCGGACGCGCAGCAGCCCCATGGCTGCCTCTGGAATTGCCCCAACAGCTCCACGTCCCTCTTGTGCTGTTGCCCCGGAGCTGGATCAGGGCTGCAGAGGGGGTCTCAGGAGCGTACGCAATAGCCTTAATAATACTACTAAACCATTATAATCCTCAGGCTCCTATTCCGGCTGCTTTGGTTAAAGGTTACATCTCATGGTGGCCCTGCTGCAAACTGGAAGAAGCACCCACTGGGTTTTGGCTGGTTTCTCTGAACCCCTCTTATGGCAGAGAGGCCCCATGAGACCCCATTTCCCTGAGGGCCCCCCACAGTCCCCAAATCACCAGCACGGGGCATGCGCAGGCACCCAAGTTTCTTCCTTTGGAAAACAAACTCCACGGGAGCAGTTCCCCTATCGACAGCACAACACAGCTCCCAAACTATTAAAAGCAAGAGCAGTTGAGTAAACACCAGCACCAAGAGATTGAGCAAACAAGGAAAAGGGAATTCAGAAGTGAATAGTTCCTACTAAAATGGTTCCTTGTCTTCATCATGCATGTGCCCAGCAAGAGGAACATGGGAATCACTCTGCTGGTGGTCTGCTCACCCTGGGTTAGGGCGGAAAGGTTCCCTACCAAGGGGGAACAAGGCTGCTTTTCCCAAGGCAGACGCAGTGCCATGTAAATATTTACTCTCAAGCAAACAGCTTGGGAAAGACTCTGACCCACATGTGGTTTCCTTCTTTCTCAGCTATATGTGGGTTACTGCAGTCCCGGTGCACGGCTCGGATGCAGTGCCTGGCTTTTATGTAAGCTCCATCCAGCAGCGCCTGCTCCCTCACTTTCCCCCAACCCCACCATATCTGATCTGCTTCCATCCTCAGCCTGGGCAGCAAGAGCCTGAAGGGATATGGAGGGAAGAGAGGTAGAGGGAAGAGTGCTGGGCACCCAACCCAGCCCCAGCCCCAGCGCCCCCACCCTGTGTGAGCTCTGCTGCCAGAAAGAGCTGGGTCCCACACAAGCATTGCCTGAGGTGATGGTTCTTGCAGTGGCTCCATGCCCTGAGCTGCTCACAGCAATTTGGAACTCCTCTCTGAAGGCCAGAAGGGGATGATCTGCAGCTCTCAAGGCACTGGGAACCTACTGCAAAAGGGGGCAGGGAGCATCCCCCTTAGCTCAGCCCAGCCTCATCCCACAACACAAAGCCCCAAGGACAACAGGCACCAAGTCCTACAGCATCTGCAAGGGCTCTCCTCTCCCCACCCAATACCATTTCCCTGTCCCACCCATGCAGGACTTCTCTCCCCATCACCCTGGCTGCTGCAATACAGCTCCATATGGCAGGAGACCCAAGGTCAATCTTAGTCAGAGCTCTGGCAGTGCTCCCCTGGTTTTAAAGACCTCTCCCAAAGCAGCACAGAAAGAACGCTGTAAGAACATTTTAATCAAACACTTACGATGAAAGCAAGGAGGCAAAGCCTTCACACACTGCCCTGCTCAAGGCCAGGTCATGGAGAGCTTCTCATCAACCAACACCCCCAAGTCCTTCTCCTCAGGGCTGGAGCTGGAACTGGAAGAGCCCCTGCAATCCCCATGGCCCTGAGAAACACGGGTGTCCAGAGGTGATGACCTGCTGATGCTGGAGGCAGCCTGAACCATGAGGCAGTGTCTCAGCCTCGGGGACTACAGGGTCCCCCCAGCCCCCAGAGCCAGTCCCCACAGCTTGGATCACCACCACACACCCTCCTTAGAGCTGCAGGTTGAATTCAGCTGGGATTAACGTCCCCTCCTGTCCCAGGAGGAAAAGGAATGTGAAGAAGGAGGGATGAAAACCCGCTCAGTGTTTGAGTTGGAGCTGGGTGAAGAGGGGAGGAAGCAGGGAAGGGAGCATGTGGCGTGGCTGGAAAGACTCGGCACGTTCATGGTCAAGTGGGATTAGAGCTTTTCCAGCCCTGGAAGGGGAAGCCCTCCAGCTGATGCTCACCACAGCCCCAGGCACCCATGGGTGCTTGTTTGGGCTGCAGGGAGGGACTGAGCAGCCACATGGCGTAGGTGCAGAGTGCTGCAGTGCTGGAAAAGCCCTGGGAGAAGGCAGAGAGTCCAGGAAGGGGGAGCAGACATGCTCAGAAGGGCTGCCCTTCTGAAGGACACTGCAGAGAGCACGGCTGGAGGAGGCACACGTGTCTCAGCAGCACCAGGGCCCCTCCAAAGGCCACTTTAACCCTTCAGGACACCAGGAAGGCAGGGTCCGGGTGGGCTATAGAGAGATGCAGCCATCAGCAAACCCATCACCCTCTTGGTTAGGGATACAGGCAGGTATGGACACCTTCCCGTGCTCCTGTGGGACACAGGGACCATGGAGAGCCCTGCCACAGGGGTGCTTTGCTGGACGAGCCCCAAAGTCACTGAGGTGCCACCAGCCACGGGGACAAATCATCTGCAAAGCTGTTACCTGCACCATCCCTTCCTCCTCCTCCACTGAGAAGCAGGAGGAAGGGAGAAGGGCTGGGAATGGGCTCAGGGGTCTGCAGAGCACAGGGACCACCATGGCCTGACGTTCATGCCCTGTGTTTTGGGGTGATAGGGAGTCGAGGATGTGGGGCAGGGTTAAAACCCTGTGTAGGATGATGACACAGGAACAGAACATTTTGTAACTGGCTCCCATGGGAAAACCCAGCTCAGGCTCCCAGATTTTGGCTGCAGCTTCTCTCCATTCATCCCCTTCGCTCCCCAACAAGGCGATGGATTGTTGCCTTCCCCTGCCTGACCATCAGCTGCTGCTGCAGTTGCCCAAAGATCAGCCAGGCTTTGCTTGTTGCTGGTGGCCTCCAGCACAACCCTCCTGGGATGTCTCATAGCTGCCGGGAGCTGGATCCATGGACCTGCCTGCAAAGACAGGCAGTGAGGTGCCTAGGGAAGCCGTGTGTGCCCAGCACCAGCACTGGCACCAGATGTCACAGGCAAATCTCGAGGGAAGGGGAGGAACTAAATAGCTGGTGATTTACCTCTAAAAATAGAGCAAGGCCAGGCTCATATCACCCTGCAAAGGGAGGTGGTAAACCCATGATACTGAAATTACATCCACTGCATCTCACAAGCTTCAGCGTCACCTCCTGCCATCGAGCACCAAGGCAGCCAGGGATGGCACATGTGAGGCCCAGCAGCAGCTTTGGCTTTGCCAAACCCTCTTAGCTTCATGGAGCAGGTCCCAGTCTCCCAAGTGCTCTCCTGCAGCTCTCTTTGGGCTGGTTTCAGCAATATGAGTTAGTTGGGGCAGCCTTTGAGAGACACATCAGGTGGCGCCAATGTCCAGAAGGGTAAAACTTTGATTTTCCACCTCAGAAATGACATTTCCTGGTTAGAAGTTGACTTGTTTTGTTGTTTGGTTCAAAGACACAGGTACAGAACAGGCTCCTACGCACAACCATTTCCTCCAGATTAAACCAAATGTTTTGTTCAAGCCTCATTATTTTGTTGTCAGTAATTACAAAGAAAAACCAAGGAGCAGGAAGGGAATTAATTTCAACTGCTTTTTGTGACTCACTGAGTTAATGTAGATACCACACAGGGGCCACGCAGCCAGCACCCACCCAAACCTCGCTACGAAGCAAGCACAGGGAGAGAAGGGAAAAGCAAGACATCCAGCCCTAATTTGAGGGACCCCTCTTCTGCAGCCCAGCCTCCAATGAGCAGGCATGTAGGCAGGGAGGGAGATGAAGCCCGCAGGGGCTGCCCACCCTAATGCAAAGTGCCCAGTCTGGCTCGGATGGTGACCAGCTCCCAG
>NW_009912867.1:5954-12896 GCF_000696875.1 Nestor notabilis | reverse complement strand
TTGCGGGGCTGGCTGCGCCGCCCCCCAGCCAGTAACACCCGTTGCTAATTGGCAAACGTACAGCTTTGTTTTCCTTTGGTGTGACTGCACCGTCGCCCTTTGCTACAGACCTTGCTCAAACAGTGGGTTCCACCTTGTAGGTGCTGAATTAGCCCTTGTTTTCCCTCTCTTCCCACCACACTGCAAACAAACCAGCAGCAAAGGCAAGGAGTTCCCTGTGATAGGAGACCCAGAGCTGCCTGGTACAATCTCCAGCTCTCCAGCTCCCTCAATCTCATGTATCCATCCCCAATGCCCACGGCGAGGCAAGCGCGCATGAGAAAGTGACCTGCCTGCACCCTAGGAGAGAACACCACTGACAGCATGGGGCCAGCCACCAATGAGTCAAAACCTATATCAGCTCCAGAACAAGCAGTGGACACTGTCAGGTAGGAGCATGCAACAGCCCTCTGCAGCTTAGCCACTCAGCCACAGCAACTGGTAACACGCATTGGGCTGGCCCTTGCAGACCTGGCAAGCACTTGTGCAAACCAGCCTGGCCAAGCCCTTGAAGCGCGGCCACGTTAGTGAAAGCAGGCATCCTGCTGGGCAGCACCACGGCACGAGGGAAGAGCCCTCCATCCCAGGCAACGGGCAGACAGGTTCCCTGCATCCCTACTCTGCATCTCTGCCAGGAGGGGCTGGCAGGGTTTGCAGCAGGGCTGCAATGTCTGACACCTTCCCAGCTGCACCATCTTCCTGCAGCAGCGCTTTGCAGCCAGTTCCCATTGGCAGGCCCTGAATAATCCTCTGATGGGAGAGGAGACAAGTCTAGACACCCGCAAAGCAGCTGAAGAGAGCAGAC
Organism: Nestor notabilis; assembly: GCF_000696875.1. Taxonomy (NCBI): domain Eukaryota; kingdom Metazoa; phylum Chordata; class Aves; order Psittaciformes; family Psittacidae; genus Nestor; species Nestor notabilis. The sequence continues at coordinate 12,052 of NW_009912867.1, read as the reverse complement.
AGGCATCTGCCTTTGCCACATCTCATTGTCCCCTAGGGACCTGTGGGGAGCAAAGCCCATGCCCCAGGGTAGGATATGCAGAGACTAAGCTGCAGCCAGAGCCTTCCTCCTCAGGAGGATGCTAAAGGCTCCCTGTGCACATAGAGCATCAGCAGGAGTGATGCTGGTCTGGCTTTCAGCAAGGTCAAGGGGTAAGGAGAGGACAGATCAGAGCTGGTCTAGGGGGCTGCCAGGATAAGCAATGGCTGTGGGCACTGGTGCTAATGGGAACAGGTTGGCATGCTGCTGGATCAGGCATTACAGGGCATGGAGGGGGAGGTGAGCACGGGCACTGCTCCTCCCCCTGCTGCACTGCTCACGGGTACAACACAACTGGGAGCACAGAGGGCAAGGAGCTGAGCTGTGCTGCCCATGAGCCCCACACAGGCAGCAGTAGTCAGGCCAGAGCAAGGCAAAGCAGGGCCAAGACTCTTCTGGTAACTCAGTGCCTGCAGCAGTATCATGTAGGAGCGTACCTCCCATCCTCACCATTGTGCCAGAACCTTGCCTTCCCCGGGAGCACCTCCCCTGCATCCCTGGGGCTGCCAGCTCTGCCAAGGCTGCAGAGGGATGCAGGGGTGTCAAACCTGACACCCCATCACTGCAGCCCCCTCCCAGCCATAAGCAACATCAGCAGAGCAATACCCAGTGATGGTGATGGCACTACCCGGGAACCACAAGGTTGTTCCTTGCGTGTAGGGCTGGATGTGGAGACGCAGAAAGGTCTCGGAAAGAGGAGCAGCCTGGGGAACACAACCAAAGGCATCACTGCATCCTGCAGCAGATGGAATGATGAGCTGCATGCAGATGAGCCCAGCTCTGACAACACCACCCCCCCCCAGAAGCCAAACACTACCCTTAGCAAGGGAAAACTCCAGAGCCCTGCTGGAAGGTCGCAGGGAAGGAGGCTGCTGCACTGCAGGGGCTGGGGGCCCTCCGTGGCAGTGCTGCAGTGCTGCAGAGCAGGAGGAGGATGCAACAGGAGTGCTGGAGAGCTCTGAATCATCCGCAGGCACCCTGGCTATCAGCCTGCCAGGATGGGCGGCCCCCTGCAGAGAGCTGCTGCATGCACTTAGGAACAGGCTGTTTACACAGAGCAAGAGAACTTCAATGATAACAAGGAGAGATCTCTTCCTGGGGCCCAGTGCAGGCACAGCACCAGCTCAGCCCCCTAGCACAAAGCTCCTTGCTTTGCAGTTTGCCCACTCAGCTTTTCCCCCATACAAAGGGGCTGTGTCCCTTTCTTCTCCCAGGCACCCAGCATGGAACAGCTCAGGGAAGCCCGGCAAGACTTCTGCATGGTCCAACTCCTGGTGTGCCCTGCAAACCAGAGAGCAAATGTTCATGCCACTGAGCCTGCAGCTTCACAGACAAGTCCCAGTTGCTGGGAGCAATGCCTCCCAGTGAAACCTTGCTGCCCCGGCCCAGTAAGTCTGGTCAGGCAGGCAAGGCAGCGACAGCCCCGGAGCTGCCTGATTCTACTCCTCCAACTCTAAAAGAGACATGAATTCATTAAGATCAATCCAAACTAAAGAGTCTCTGTGCTCCTCTGTGCTGCATGGAGCAGCTTGCAGCAAACTCTAATTATGGCGATGGGAAAGGGACTCATCCTGCTCGACCACAGCCTGCTCCTCACACAATAGCACCTTGGCTGGGTTGCGAGAGCTCTGGTGAACACTCTGGGGAGGACAGGGAGGATAGCATCAGCCTCCCAGGAGAAGGCGGTGCCTGTTACTGTTATATTCCTACCATAACACACTGTGGTGGCAATCCATGGACATAGGTATGTAGTAGAAACACTTGAATACTCTTTTCTGTTCCAAGAGCAGGGAGAAGCAATGCAGCAAAGCACATTTTACTTCACTTTACCTCCAAAGCACTCACAAGAAATTAACAGATCAATTGGGAGTCTTTTACAGAGCTGATATTAATTTCCTCCCAGCTGTAAAAGGAAATGAGAGACAAAAGACATTAAATGGATTTGCCCAAGTCCCCAAGTGAGCAGCATGAGAGCTAGTGTGAGAACCCAGCAGCTCCCTGTTTCCAGCTCTGTGTTTAGATAATTCTCCTTCAAACCAGAAGAAAAGCCAAGGACACGTTGCAGGAGAAGTAGATATTAAGAAAGCCCTATTAAAGACTGAGAAGCACATGGTGCTTTGGGCTGTCACCCAACAGCTACCCCATTTCAAGTAAGGAGGAACTGGAGCCAACTGGAGATGCTGCCGGAACAAGTGCTGGCGGCCTGGGAGGCTTCAAGGCTTGATCCCATCACATTATGAAGAAACCTCTTGCAGATCCAGCTGTGCTGAGCAGAGCAGCTCTCCTCCACCCTCCACCTCTCTCCAGCTCCATGAAGAGATGCTGCAAAACCCAGCGTTCTGCTCTGGAGGAGCAATGAGAGGGTTTGGCGCTATGTGCCATTAACAACTGCCAGTGACTCCCAGGTACTCCAGTAACCCCAATCCCTGCTGACTGCATTCCTCTAACGGGCATGGTACAAGGCTGCTCCCAAGCCACAGGCTGAGATTAGCAAACCTGTCTGAAGCCTTCAGGCATGCTCCACACACGGGTTTTCTAAGGCGGGACCATATGGATCCTTACCAGCCTGTGGCAGTCACGCAGCAGGAACTGGGCAGGCAGGTATGGAGGCGTACAGGGACAAACTGCCATGCAAATGTTCTGCTGCTGCGGCTCCCAGGCTCATTTTCACCTTTTTTCCACCATTTCCCATCCAGAGCCAGCAAGGCTGGGTTCTTCCTGCCACAGCTCATTTACCCCAGAAAACCCAGTTCTCTACAGGGCAACAGCATCCTCATCTGGTTTTATCTTCTTCAGAAGTATCAGAACAGCAACAACAGCCAGGCTTGAGCATTTGGAGCTAATAAGAGGGTCTGGAAACACTGCTCCAAGCTCTAGGGAAAGGGGCGAGCAGCTAAACACCTACCATTCCCAGGCTGCTTCAGCTGGATGCCATGAATAGCTGGGCTAGGACGGGTCAGCATCTGCCTCGAGCAGGGGGTCTCCTAGAACAGAATCCTCCCACTTACTTTCTGCATAGTGCAAAGCAAAACTTCACACTGTTTATTGCACTGCTCTGGAGCAGAAATGACTCAAGGCCTTGTGAAGAGATGGTCCCTGGTCAGCCAAAATCAGGCTACAATCTGGTCACCCAGAATAAGGCTCTATTCTCCTAGCTCCTTGACCTCAAGCACATGGCTCAGCACACAGGGTTCCTGCTGGCCCTCAAAGCCTTGGAAACAGTTAAAGCTGAGCCAGCCCAAGGTGAGCATGGTCAAGCTCCTCAGTCAGAGGAATGCCAATTGCCCTTCCCAGGAAGGGCAGATTTCCTACCAGGAACACGGGCAGGAAAGACAAACAAAAGCTTTTCAGGAAAAAACCTGTTGGTCTCCACTCCACCAGGAGGGAGGAGGTAATTGCAATTATCACTGATTACTACCGGCCTTTGCAAACCCAGACAAAGCAACACCGCTCGCAGCACACGCCAGCAGCAGGTTGAGAGCCAACACGAGCACCCAGTCACCTTCTCTTCCCCAGTTCTTGGCAGGAGCTGCCAGCACGCAGAGATCCCACCGCCTGAGGCACCCTGGTGAGGCCAGGAGCTGGAGAACCATGCCCATCAGTTGCCATTTCCAGCATCCCCTCTCCATTGGGATGCAGGCAGTGCTGTTTCACACCCAGCCAAGTGAACAGAAGTGCTCCTGGGAGCAGATGCTCTCCCCTCTCTGCAGCACTTCACAGAGAGAAGAGCCTGTACATTGCAAAATGCACCCCCCAGGGACCAAAGCTGCACTGGGAAAAGTGCTCCCAAGGGAAACTGAGGCACTAGTAGGTGGATGCACCGGCTCTTCTCTTTAAAGGCCTGTGTGTGTGTAAATCTCCACAATTTGGCATTTGTACTCCAGCAGCAGGGTGGGAAGCTGCCTTCTTTCCAAATCCATCAGTAAGAATTAGCGTGTCGTGACTCCAAAATGCAGCAAAATTCCAGGCACTGGGAAAGGGAGTCTGCTTTGCACATTCACATCTAGCAGCATTGCTAAAGAGCGAGGAATGACTTCTCTGCTAGCACTCACTAGCAAGTGAAATTGAAATGCTGTCCCTCGAGGTTGATTGTGTTGTGACTTTCTGGAGACAAAGAGCATTGATGTTACGACATTTATGAGTCACTCCTGGGCAACCCAAGGAAACGCATTTGTTCTCTTCCCATTACAAGAAGTACTTTGCATTCGCCAACCTTCCGCTCAGGGAACTGAAAACATCACCCCAGCTTCAAACAAGCCTTTGGTCAGTCCTTTCCCTCTCAAATCCATCCCGCAGGTGGGTCAAGCTCTCTTGGGAAGGAACAACCAAAGGCATCACAGCACCAGATTTATTCTCGCTACTCCCCTCCAAGCACTGATCAATCTTTGATCTCACCTTTTCTGCCAAGCACGCAGCAACGTGTGTGCACACGCCTGCCTGCAGAGCTCTGCATTTCAGCTCTTCCTTCCCAAGCACAAACACGTGTTCTTCTGCCCCAGGAAAGAGCACGGGAACAAAGCATGCTGACAAAGCCGTCCCTCCATTAACACACAACTGGAGGATGCTGGAAAATTCGAGAGAGAAGCAAAACATCAAGTGCCATGTAGAATAGATGGCAAAAATAGAGCTTTCCTCTATGTCATAGTCATAGAATTCAGGACTGGTTTGGGTTTGAAGGACCTTAAAGCTCCTCCAGTTCCAACCCCTGCCACAGGCAGGGACACCTTCCACTAGAGCAGGTTGCTCCAAGCCCCTGTGTCCAACCTGGCCTTGAGCTCTTCCACCATGAAATGAGAGGACCAAGCATGGATACTTGGTTCAAGTCAAACCCTTGCCACAACCTCCCTTCCCTTTGAAGGCAGCCAGCCCAGATTTCAAATCACTGAGGATGTTCTCAAACCTACCCCAGCAGCTTTGAGCCCCAATGGGTGAGAAGAAACTGTTGACAAGCCAGGCAAGGCAGGGAAGCCAGCACATGGGAGAGGTATAACCCAGCTCCATCTGTGTTTTCACAGAGCATTCCTGATGGATTTCAGTTTTTATTTGAACAAATGAAGCCTTGGGGATCCAAAAGAGGAAAATAATGAAGAAAAATCAAATGTTTACAAGGAAGCTGCAGTAATTCATCCTCATTATTGCTTAAAGTTTCCTCTCTCAGTACCCACAACTCAAATGCTGCTCTAGTAAAGGACTTGCTCCTGCACGACTCCTACAGCCCCATCATCTCTGCAGTCTAGAGCCAAAGCCCAGGACTTGCAGGAGGGAAAAGGGAAAGGATTATGTTAATGAAATATTCTTTTGCAAGCCTTTGAGCTCCTGGTTTATACAGGAGCGACTGAGATGTCTGTCACACCTGCAGAACGGCTCCAGTCACTTGGTGCCACAGGTTTGTCACCCAAAGAACCACTCTCCCCCCTTCCCTCCACCACCACCCGGCTTTCCCTTCTCCCATGTGTGACTCTCAATCCCTAAAGGATTCTATTTAGCCTTACTAATTACAGACAAAAGACTGGTTCTCCACCCCACTAATTCCCAAGGCAACTCCAGCACCTCTGGGTATCGTGGATGAGCTGTGGTTGGGTGCCTGGGCAATTTGGGATGGAGGACACGAACCAACCAGGCCAAACAGTGGCGTGTTCTGCTCCCACCCCACACACCACCCCAGCTCTATTGGAGGACTCAGGGGACGGAGAACTTCACAGCATCTCCTTGCAAGCCAGGCCAGCACTCATCTGGGCTCTGGCCATTGCAGGATTTGCAACTCAACACCCACATCCTGCCCCAGAGCCCTTGCATTGGGTGTCCAAGCCTTCCTTAATAAATAGGATGAAACAACAGCTTCAGTTCCAGCCTCAAGGTTCAGAAAGCAGACCCAGGCACCACTGCAGGCACAAGGGTCCCTATGGGGTGCAAAGCCAGGACTGCAACTGAGTGTACTCCTGCTTTAATGGACATCAGGGCTCACCGGAGAGGTATGGGCTGTCATTACAGACGTCTTCAGCTTTTCCTACTCCATCACC
>NW_009912867.1:0-5923 GCF_000696875.1 Nestor notabilis | reverse complement strand
AGGAATCTTTCACTCTTCCAGCCTTAATTAATGTAATGGTTTTCTCAGATCCATAGAGGGAACAGTTTGGAGAGTTTTTTGTTCAGGCATCAACAATGGGCAGAGCAGGGAGGGGGGAAAAACATGCCGTGGCTGTTCTTTCTGAGATGGCAAAGCAGAGAGAAAGGGAAACCACAGCATGTGTTTGGATCATTCCCCCATAAGGAAGTGGGAATGCAACAAGTCTGCATTCGAAGAGGCTGTTTAAATTCATTATCATCACAATTTACACTTTTGTAGCACCAGCTGCATGGGTATTTCAAAATCCTTTCCTAACATCTATCCATTGAGCCTCAATTCCCCCGCAGAACAGCCACGAGCTCACCAATACAAACCAGGAAGCACCGGGGGTGATCTCAGACTACACACCACCTTGGTATCTGCACCCACACATGAAATCAGCCAGGGTTTTAAAACAAACATTTCCCTCATCAACCAGTCCCATGGATCCAGCTGAAACAACCCCGACACCTCCAGCAGCCCTTCCCACAGCCAAGCTTTGCTGGTGGCCATCCCCAGCACAGCCCTGCTTGGAGCCCAAACGAATCCGATCTTGTGGTGGCAGAAGAGAACCCCCAGGACACTCAGCCCATCCATCAGACACGTATTTCCAACATGATGACAATGCTGGGGCAGGGCACATCTTGGAAGGTTTCTTTGCTGTCCCCTTTCCAACCCTTGGAGGTGGCACCAGCAGCAGTGTCCCCACACCCCACACTGGTGGCTTTGCTCCAGGGTGCTTCTGCCCCATCTGGTCTTAAGATCCAATTCCTACATCCTGTGCCACGTTTCCTACCCTGCTTATCACACCCCAACCAAGCCAAGCCTCAAGTCCGTCAGCTCACAGGTCCCTGTGAGACCTATGGGTGGGCCCTTCCAAAATCCAGGGTTTCCGGGGAGGGATGTGGGCTGCTAAAAGCAGCTGGAAAGCACCCGAGTGTTTTAGCACCCAGCCCTCGCTGCCAGCCTCTACAAATGTTTCTCTACCTTGATATCTCCCCTGCTCCTCCATGAGGCTCCACAACCCCGCTTGCATCCATCACGTTTTGCTGTTCTTTTCCCATCTCCTACCACCAGCCCACAGGCACGGGGAACTTCCTTCATCTTCTTCCTCGCCAGACACCAGCACTGGGGACACTTGGTACAGGCCAAAGGTAACTGCCACTGCAGGAGCCTGACATCGGGATGCCCCTTGCCTGGTAAACCAGGCTGAGATATGTCACCAAACAACCCCCAGAGCAGCAGCACATCCCCACGTACCACAGTGCTCCCTGCAGTTCTGGGCTCCCTTTCTGCTCGCTCAGCACAGCCTCTCCCAGCCCAAGAATCACATGCAACAACCAGTGTTCAAGTACCAGGTTGGTGTTGGTTGGGAGGGAGGGAGGGAAGGAGAGGGAACACCCCTGACAACAGCCTGACCCAGACACATGCTGAGTGCTGTGAAGGGGGAAGGAGAGACAGCAGTGACTCAGTGCTTGCTACAGGCTCCAGACCCAACGGGAGCACTGCATCAGGCAGCGAGCTTGCGCCTAGTGCGCACCAGCGACCAAAGGTAGGGTAAGAGCTGAGCTCGAAAGCGGTGCCTCATGGGGACCCTCTGCAGGGACATCCAGCAGGGACACGTGGGCCATCAAGTCCCCGCGTATGGGCTCTGGCTGAGATGGAGTTCATGCTCTCCATAGCTGTCCTCTCTGTATTAGTGCTCCCCACAGTGCTGTGTGTTGGTAGCCAGGAGGGGGTTGAGAACACTCCGATTTGGCCGCTGCTGAGCAGCGCGCCGCGGCATCAAGGCTCTCTCCAACAGTCCTCCCGTAGCAGGAGGCTGGAGGTGGGCAAGATCTTGGGAGGGGACATGGCCAGGACAGCAGGCCCCAACTGACCAAAGGGACATTCCACACCACAGGACATCTGCTCAGCAATAAAAGTAAAGAGAAAGGAGGAGGACAGAGGACATTCCTTATGTCTTTCAGAGCAACCACTACGCGCACTGAAGCCCTGCTTCCGGGGAAGTGGCTGGATGTGGCCTGCTGATGGGAAGAGAATGAATCTTCTGTGTTTTCCCTTGCTTCCATGTGTGGCCTTTCCTTTTGCCTTATTAAACTGCCTTTGTCTTGACTCATCAGAGTTTTTCCACCTTATTTTCTCCCCATCCTGCCCTGCCGAGGAGGGAAGGGACAGAGCGGCTTGGTCAGCACATGGTGTCCATCCAAGGCCAACCCATCACATTGCACTACATGCTTGAGCGACAAAGTGGAATGGCCAGGATGCTCCAAGGAGGCTTGGGAAGCTCTCAGAGGCTGAAGAGCCAATTGGTGCAGACAGGAATTGCCTCAAAGGCAGCTCCAAATGCACTATGAAATATGACTGCTATGCTTTTCTGCTTTGGAAGATGTCCTCTGGAGACACAGGTAATGCCATTTCTTCTCCAAGAGCTGGTGCTTTGCAATACAGCTCCGACCAGCAGGCCCCAGCCACAGGCCTGTTAACCACAATCTGTTATTTACATTCCTGACTCACTCCTTCCCTTGCCCCTGAAATGGAGAGATCTGAATTTTCCTGAACATCTCCTAGAGCCACGTCAGCTCCTCAGAACCAGGAAACCAAGTTCTTGTGCCCCGGCCCTTCCCTACCACTCCTTGGGCACAGAGGGAAGGAAACCCTTACAGTATCCTTGCAAAACCCTGGAGACAGGCACAGAGGGCCTCTGGCCTGGATGTTTTACGAAGGTCTGATCTTCTGCAGCGATGCAACAGGTTAAGACAGGGTTGCAACCCTCGGCCATGAAGGCTTCTCCACTTTCATTGCCAAAGTCAAGCCACCACCAGATGTGGTCTGCACATAGCTGGTGGGGCTTTGGAAAGGCGTGGTTGTAGCTATCCCTCGCCCCATCCTCTCCTACACAGTCTCAAAACATCATGTGAGTATGAAGTGAAGCAGCCAGCACCAGCCTTCCCCTTCTCATCTGGGATTAGCAAAGCAGAAATAGCCCACGCCTGCAGGACACGCTGGGGTGACCAGTCGCTCTGTCCCAGAAAGCCACCCCCTGTCACGTGTGAATCCTCCAGGGACCAACAAAGACTATGTCAAGAAGGGAAGGGCTCAACTCACACCTTTGATTCCCCGAACTAACTCGCAGTCAGGGCTGCTGGAGAGAGGAAAAATCCCTTGGAAGGGACTGTCTGAAGTGTCAAGAGTGATGAGGGGAAACTGAGCAACAGGACAAGGGTCACGCTGTATCTCCTGGCCCAGAGGAGAGCCCTGTAAAGACTTCTGGGCTCCTCTTGTGGTCACCCTGCACTACACTGGTGGGTGACATCCCAAAGCCATTCCCAGGGATGAAGACTCGGTTTTGCAGCAACATGTGGCTCAATGACCAGCCCTAACTCGGTAAAGGGGTGTCTGGAGTTCGGGGAGAAGCTGGGGAAGGTGGCAAGCTGTCATGGACAGCCCATGCTGCACAAATTCCCCCTCCTGGAGTAAAGCTGTTTGTCCTCTGGACCTTGGGGGTTTGCAGCGTCACTCTGATGCATCACAAATCCACATTAACAGGATGGGAGGGAGAGGAAGCACTGCAAATTCATCTTCTGTTCATCACCCCCCTTCCCCTCTACATGGAAACTGGATGCTCCAAACCCTGCCTGGTTTAGGGAGCCTGGAGACTTGTGTGTCTTATCCTGCCATCACCGGCTGTACTGCACAGGCACACCAAGAGCTATCCCTGGATGGAAAAAAGGTTATTTTGGTGCTCTCAAACAACATCCTCTGATCCAGGGTGGGACTGATGGAGCCAGTGAGCAACGAGACCTTTTGCAGGTCATGAGCAGAGCGAGCCTGACAGTTCAGCTGTACCAGCAGCTTGGGGACTCCACACAAGGTGAACAAGCAATGCTATTCCCTTCAGAACCCTAGAGAGGAGGCCAAGAAGAAGGATGCTCCAGGCCTGCTCTACTCTTGAAGCCCCTGTGAGAGAGGTAGGTAACCTAAGGTATGGATTGTGGCATAATCCACATTCCTGGAGTGCTGCAGAGCACCTGCCATCTCCAAAGGCCCCTTGCCAAGTTTGCAAGGCAGCTCCTCCTAAAATATACCCCCCTGGACACCCAGCCTTGCGTAACACTTTTCGCACGTAAGAAGCAGCGGGGCTCACCTCACTGCCAGAAATAACTTCTGCAGCTCATCCGAGCCCTAACTTCAGGCAAGAAGCAGCACGGAGGGTCCCCATGGAAAGGGGACAGCCAGTGGGCAGCAATGTCTCCCGTGTCCCCCACCGTGTCTGTCCCCGCGGAGCCGCCTTGTGCTGCCCATTCTGGTGCTTTCCAGCGGCAGTTCCTCCGAGCAGGGCCGCAGGCCAGTGCTGTTAGCTCCTCCTTTCTCCACCAGCTTCCGCACAGATACTTCTGATTTCATCACTCGCTGCTCTGCGAGGCAGGAGGACTGCAAACGCAGTGCAATAGCCCCGAGCAGCTACCAGAGGTCGCTTAATCCGCGCTAGGTGAGCCCTTGGAAAGGAGATTCCGCGGCTGCGTTTCCTGCGAGGCACCTTCCAGCTAAATGCACCTTAAATCGTTGTAGGCAAAGCTGGGAAGGGATAAACCCCACGGATACCACCTGGTTCTGCCCCAACTGCTTGTCTCCCAGACAGCGACGAAGCCTCCGGGTCTGCACTCCAGCGCCTACGTGTAAATAAACCACCCAGGAGGGACTGTGGAAATAGGGCTTTGCTGCCTACACATCCCCAGGGGGCTGGGAAGGGGATGAGGTATGTTGAGGCAAAGCTGAGCAGGGAGCACTGAGCTCCTGGGGGTCTCTCGTACCCCCTGGGCCAGACCAGGGCAGAGTTTCCAACCAGCACCAGCTTCAAAAGAGCCCCCAAAGCAAGACTGCAATGGGCAGAGCTGCCGTTCCCATTCTTAGATCACTGGTGGTGATTGAGAGGCAAAATGAAGGCAGGCAGAGCTGCCTTCCCTCCCGTCACCGCGCTACAGCAGGAACAGGCAAACACTTCACCTAACCTGGCTTTGTATGGCCACTGAGGGGACCGGGGCCAGCCCAACCTCCCAGCTGAAGAGATTTGAGATGTATCCCAAAGTTACATCACTTTGGGATATTTTGGTTGGTATCGATTCAGCTGCACAAGTTTGGAAAACACTTTGTCAACAACCCCCGCCCCAGCAGCCGGATGCTTGCCCAGAGAGGAGCATTGGAGAGGGTGACTTTTCCCAGCCCTCTGGCCCCTGATGCTCCTCGTCTTTAGGACAGGAATCCTCCGGAGGCTTTGCAGCAGGGGCAGGTGCCACCCTGGTGTGCTACGGAGGGGAGAAGGGGGAGGCTGAAGCACCGGGAGGTTTTGAAGTGACTTCTCCAAGGTTACAAAATGTATCTGTGGTTGAGAAAGGAAGGAAACAAACCAGATGCTTCCGAAGGAAGGCTAGGAAACTGCGCAGGGGATGGTCAAGGATTGGGGAGCATCTCCAGCCCTGTTCCCAGCCGGTGAGATGAGCAAGGCCGTGCTGAGCAGAGGCCGGGATGATGCTGCCTTGTCTGCCAGGCCTTAACGGACCCAAGGTCGTGGGGAGAGCAATGCCCACCCCTGCCCCAGGGTACCTGGGGGGTATGCAGGGATGCTCCAGCGAGTCCCACCCTGGGGTGTCTGGTGCTGTTCAGCCAGTGACTTCCCACCCTGGGATGCTCCAGGGGACCCCTCCTTAGGATGCCTGGGGAGGTCCCACACTGGGATGCTCCAGGGGATGCTCAGGGTGCCTGCTCCTGGGGTGCTTGGAGGGTCCCTCCCCGGCGCCAACCTACCCAGCTTCATGAGGCAGGCCAGGAGGATCCAGAGGGAGATCTCGAAGGGGATGCGGACATGGGTGTAGTCGATGCCCAG
>NW_009912866.1:723-3469 GCF_000696875.1 Nestor notabilis | reverse complement strand
GAGAACAACGCTCACCCCGGTGATTTCCTGGCTGCTCAGCAGCGCTTCCCTGATGAAGGATGCTCCAGGCTCTCGTGCTCTGCCAGTGAGGAGGAAGCAGGGACAGGAGCCGGACCTGAACTATCCAAAGGGATATTCCAGACCTCAGCACGTCGTGCCCTGTGTGGAAACGGGGGGAATTGGCCGGGAGCTGCCTGGGCATCGGTGAGCGGGTGGTGAGTGCGTGTGTTGTGCATCTCTTGGGGTGGTTTTTCTCCTTCTCTATTTCCCTTCATCCTCGTATTTCACTGTTTCACTTATTAAACTGTTCTCTCAAGCCAGGGGGTTTGCCTGGTTTTCCCCGTTCTCCTCCCATCGCACCAGTGGGAAGTGAGCGGCTTCATGGTGCTCGGTCTGGGTTAAACCACGACACCCTCGCAGCAGGATGGGACCTGAGGGTGCTGCTGCCGCTCCCAGCCCCGCTCTGCACCCTCCTGCGGGGGAGAGGACCCAGCGGCTGCTCCTGGGTGCGGATGGAGGTGATGGCAGCATCCATGCTCCCACTCTGAGGAGGGACCTGAAGATCTCTTGTCCTGGATGTCAGGTCTACCCCATTGCATCTCCATCAGCACCCAGGCCATGTTCTGCATGTCACAGGGCTTCTTCCCCTCTGGTGACAGGCGCTTGGCAGGAGCTGCCACCACGATCCTCCCCACAGAGGGGCTGTCTGAGGGCAGCATGAGCCCAGCATGGTCAAACCCTCCCGATGAATCAACATCAGGCTTGCAGGGACAGCCCCGTGCACGTGTCCCTGCTGTGGAAAGAGGGATGGGATGGGAGAGAGAATCCCTGTGGGATGTACTGATAAAGAAGCCCCTTTAGGTCCAGTCTCCCAGTGCCTAAAGGGGCTCCAGGAAACCTGGAGAGGGGCTTTGGACAAGGGATGGAGGGACAGGACAAGGGGAATGGCTTGAACCTGCCAGAGGGGAGACTGAGATGAGCTCTTGGGCAGAAGCTCTTCCCTGTGAGGGTGCTGAGGCGCTGGCACCGGGTGCCCAGAGAAGCTGTGGATGACCCAACCCCGGCAGTGTTCAAGGCCAGGTTGGACACAGGGGCTTGGAGCAACCTGCTCTAGTGGAAGGTGTCCCTGCCCATGGCAGGGGTTGGAGCTGGAGGAGCTCTAAGCTCCCTTCCAACACAAACCAGGCTGGGATTCTATCTACTGGACAAAGCCACCCTGTTCCCTTCTATATCCAAAGAGAGAGGGACCCCAGACTGGGGACAGGAGCAGCCTGGATGTCCCTCTGCTCCCGGGCACTGCACACTGTGCTGGGTGGGACATACCCAACGGGGTCTTGTTCTTGAGAAGCAACGGGCTGGGCTTGACTTGGTTCCTCCATTTCAAAGCACAGAGTGGGGGGATCACGGCTGGAGGAGACCCAGAGCAGAGCTTCGATGGAGGGACAGAGCCCAAAACCCAGCAGGATGGAGCCAAAGCAACCAGGACAGTGCAGAGGGGCTCTGGGGGCAGCACACCCAGAAAGCTGCAGGAGAAGACCTCACGTCCTACTGGCGCCTTGTCTGTCCCTCTCTGGGTTTAGCTGCCTGTGCTCGCTCCAAGGTGTCTGCTTGCTGAGGACGTTCCCAACCCATGCAAGATGAGAGGCAAAGGGAAGTGGGATTAGCCCAACTCCAGGTTTTGGGAGGAGAACGTTGCTATGGACCTTCTCAGGGGGTGAGTTGCCAAAGGGCATCACCCAGAGCCCTTCTACCCCTCTGCCATGGCCAGCAGTGACAAGAGCAGGAGGCAGGGACCTGTGGGACCCTTCCCTTCCCTCCTGCAACCCCACCAGCTCCCACTGCACCCTCCCAGTTCCTCCCTCTTAGACCAGCGTCTCCATCCCATGCCCTGATGGATGGGCAGCGTGGAGGCAGGGAAGCACACAGGAGCTCGCCAGAAGGAAGGAAACACCTTTCATTGCCCATGGCCACCAGGACCACCGTGGAGGGAGGTGACAGGATGGTGGTGGGGCGCTCAGAGCAGGCTGCAGGAGCCCTTGTGCTTCACCCCGGAGGCAGCACAGACGATGCCCATCCTGCTGTAGGGAGGGTAGCGCAGGGTGTTGAGGGCCTCCAGGCCCATGTTGCGGTGCAGGCACCCGCGGTGGTGGCTGAAGGTCTCGAAGGTGAACTTGCCGTGGTACATCCCCAACCCGCTGCTCCCTGCAACACACAGCACAGGGCTCCACTTGGTGCTGGGATGGGGACATCGTTCATCCCACTGTTCAGGACCAGTTGGCAAAACAAGACCAAGAAGCTCTTCCCTGTGAGGGTGCTGAGGCGCTGGCGCAGGGTGCCCAGAGAAGCTGTGGCTGCCCCATCCCTGGCAGTGTTCAAGGGCAGGTTGGACACAGGGGCTTGGAGCAACCTGCTCTAGTGGAAGGTGTCCCTGCCCGGGGCAGGGGTTGGAGCTGGAGGAGCTTTAAGGTCCCTTCAACCCAAACCAGGCTGGGATTCGATGATAATTAAGCTCCCCTCTTAAGGGCACCTGGTGATGGACACTTGTGTCTGCACCATGTCTTCATCCAGCTGCTTTCTAACACCAGCATCACGGGGAGGGCTGCCCATGGCCAAGTTCCCCAAGAAAGTGATCTGAAGAGGACCATGGAAGTGGTCTAGATGGATGCCCAACTGGAATCATAATGGTTTGTGTTGGAAGGGACCTTAAAGCTCCTCCAGCTCCAACCCCTGCCCCGGGCAGGGCAAC
>NW_009912866.1:0-592 GCF_000696875.1 Nestor notabilis | reverse complement strand
AGGTCAGGATCATGTGCATGAGGGTGTCGTTGCTGCAGAAGCCACCGCTGCTCGTGCGCTCCAGGACCTGGGCCACCTCCTGGGAGGGGAGCAGAGAAGGTGAACGTGGGGCATGGAGCCTGGTTCCACCTCCAATCCTTCCCTTAGCCTGCCCTGAGGAGAAGCTTTGGAGGATGACCATGGTTTAATACCATAGAATCAACCAGGTTGGAAAGGACCTTTAAGATCAAGTCCAAGCTTTAAGCATAGGGTGAACTTAAAGGCTTCACACAGCCTATGGACCATACCTTGTCGTCATACTCCCCGGCCAGCTGTCGCCCAGGGCTGTTGATGAAGTCAATGGCTTCATCCATGTTGGCCACATTGACAATGGGCAAGATGGGGCCGAGGATGGTGTCCTGCATGATGGGATCTGAGGGCTGCACATCCACCAGCACTGTGGGAGCTGCAGAGAAACCAACCCAAAGGCATCAGAGATTGGAGATGACACCTTGGTCCTCTCCCCAAAACCCATAGCTCCTCTATGGTAGGACACCTCACCAAGCTCCATGATCCCCATGAGACACTCCTGAGTGTCCCGTCCATCCAGAAC
>NW_009912865.1:26642-26852 GCF_000696875.1 Nestor notabilis | reverse complement strand
AAATATTCCCTTCTGGGAGCGCTTTGGGATCTAGTCAAGTATTTCGCTGGTTGTTATTTTCCAGGGAAGGAAATACAAAATTGGCTCCGTGGCGATGCGTAATTAACCCCCCCGAATAATAACTTAATTCCAATTAAAGATGCTACAGGAACAGGAATCTTATTTTCCTCCCCAGCAAACAACAACTCCTTTTTTCCCCCTCATCTTTGC
>NW_009912865.1:25874-26519 GCF_000696875.1 Nestor notabilis | reverse complement strand
GGGTGGGAGCCGGGAACGTGACTCCTGGCAGCGCGGCCATGGGGCCGGGAATTAACAAGAAATTTGCTCTCCTCCTAACGAAGAAATCTGATGCGCCGCGTCCGCGCTTGATCCCGGCCACCGGATCGGCGCTGGGGACACACGCTCCCTTCCCTCTGCCACCCTAATAACTGCCCCATTAGATAAATTAGGGTTAGAAAGGATTAATTTCTGTTAAAGTTAATTAATTGCAGGAAGGATTTTGCTGCGCTGCGATGGGCGATGCATAAACCCCGAGTGTGTTTTTTGGTTTGCCAAGGGGGGAAAAAGGGGTTTCTATTGGAGCAGCCGGCGGTGGGATGCGGGGGGTGCCCGGGACGAGCTCACCCCACTATCCCTCAGTGCGGTATTTAATGTTATTAAAGGAGGACGTGCTTTATTTGGGCTGCTCCGGCTCTTTGCCTGCGACAACATCACCCGGGCGCTGTTGCGGTTGCAAAACTCGGGAGGGATCGAGTCGCCGTCCCCGGTTGACCTTTAAGTGTGGGGGGGGAAGTAAATAAATACATAAAATAGCGCTGCTCCGACCCCGCGGGTTCGATAATCCCCCCAAATCTCAGCTGATCCCCGCGGTGCCACTGTTACCCCTCGCTACCGCTGCGCACT
>NW_009912865.1:16461-25653 GCF_000696875.1 Nestor notabilis | reverse complement strand
AGCTTCGTGGCTGATTTCTGTGGGCCCTTTAAATGTGGATCTTCCCGAGATTCCCTCCTGGGACACTTCATTAATATTATTATTAATTTCTTAAAAGGGATTATTCATTTCCTTGTTCCATGAGCCAGGCAGTGTCCTGAAATCATTCCGTGCTGGAGGAAATGGGATAGGAAAATGAGTTGTAAAGCTAAAAGGTTTGGGGGTGCCACTGTCACCCCACGGGCCGATGCTTCCTCGTTCGAGTGCGGGAGGAAGCAGGAAGCAGCCAAGAGAAAATGAATTTATTAAAATCACAAGTGCTGTGCTCACCTTCCTATAAGGTAGAGCTGGGGTGCTGGGGGGGTTAACATGAGTGTTGGCTGGATCCAGACTGTAAATAAGTTTATTACACAAAAGCACGAAGGGGAAGTATGTTGGTTTGGGCTTCCCTCCCCCCCAAACTCCAAATAAAGCTGCTGTTTTCTGCGAGCAGTTAAAAAAGAGCCAGAAGGCCCCCCCCGGCGTGGCCCCGCAGGAGCTGCCCATGCAAGGCTGCTCGAAAAGCCAACTTTCTTTTTTTTTAATTCCCTAACTCGCCATCTTAAGCCTCTCCTTTAATGGTGAGGTTAAAGCCCAAACGCGCCCGGATCGGGCCGGGCAGCATGTTTGGAGCTGGGAAGGCAGAAGGGAGCGGGAGGAGCTGACTCACGCTGACCCTGCCTGGGAAGAGCCTCCAACCGGCAGCTTCCCTCCAAGCCAGCCCTATCCCAGCGTCTTCCAGTCATCAAAATACAAAGTTTTTTATGGTCGAAGTTAAAAATACCAAGTTTTTTGTTAGATGTTTAAAATACAACTTAGTGTTTGTTTGTTTGTTTGTTTTTTTTCCCTGCTAAAAGTTAAAAATTTAAGGGTTTTCTTTCTTGTAGAAATTGCAGAAGTAACTTGGTGGTTGGGCTCTGGAGGGGCAGTGGCAGTGCTGGAGCGGGGAGGTGTTGCTACCTGCCACGTTCCCGGAGCAAAGTTCGTGCCGCTGTGATGCATCCTCATCCCTGCGGCGCGGTGCTGCCCATGACTCACCCTGACCTGCTGGGGCGGGTGGGACGGCCCTGAGGGATGTGCAGAGAAAACTGCAACCCCAAACCCTAGAGACACCCCAGAGCACCCCCAAAATTCCCGAAATACCAAACCCCCTCGCTTTTCAAACAACGTTTACCCACGCGTGGGTTGATCTCAGCGTTCCCCGTGTTGCCTGTTGCAGTTTTCCAGAGCAGCAGGCGGATGGATGAGGTTGGAGTTGGAATTTGGGATTTTAGGGGGGCTTTTTTTCCTCTTCTTTTTCTGGGATGCCAGCACCTCCCCAGCCTGTTTTTGCCCTCCCAAGCTGGGCATTTGCTTCTTGGGGTGGGTTTATTCAGAAGCACTGAACAGAACCCAGTGCCAAAACCTCCCTGATTAGTTGTGTTGGGGCCAAGCCTAATTAATGGGCTTCATTAATGAGGCTGCCTTTATTCCCTGTTGCTTTCTCCCTACAAACTTTAACGTGGATGGAGGTGGTTTGGCCGGAGAGGTGAGGTCAGTAGTTAAATAAAAAAGGAAGAAAATGCTTCTTAAATAAGAAAATACATCTTTTTTTCCCATGTGTTTGCTCTGCTGTTGTGCCTCTTGATTTAGGGGTTGCCTTTAGGTGGGGTCTGACCAGCACCAATCCCTTGGGAATATTAATCTGAGATGCCAGGGGAGCATCCCTGAGTGATGCACTCCTACCTGGGATAACTGAGGAGAGAGCCCAGCCCCCCAAATTAAGGGGCTTATAAATTTCACGTGGATCGTCCCAAAGCCGATTACCCGGGAATGTCGGATCCTGGTTCTTGGAGCCGAGTGCTGGGAAAACCTCCTGTCTGGGATAATTGGGCTGTTAACGAAGGTGGCCCAAGCACTGGCCTGCCCTGACCCTGCTCCCAAACAAGGCTCCGATTGTCATCCAGGCTTAGCAGGAGGAAGAGGAGGCGGGTGAAGGGGCTGCCAGTAGCCGGGTTTTGCTCAGTGACTGTTAATGAGGCTCCGATGTGAACCCGCCCCGGCTTCTTTAGCGGCTCCTGTCCGGCCGGAGCATCCCCACACCGGGGCCGTTCCCGGCAGTGTCCCGTGCTGGCGAGCTGCCCGTGTCACGTGGAGCCCTCAGAGGGGACCCTGCAGGCCCAGATAAAACCAGGCAAAAAATTCCTAGAATCCCCAACCAGTATTGTGGGGTTTTTAAGCCCAAACCGGTGGTTTTGTGATTATTTTTTCCCCCTTGGCCCACGTGGATGCCATAATAAAAGCAATTTTTAACCTGTGTGTTCATGCTCACAGTGTGGAGAAGAGAAGGCTCAGGGGGGACCTTATCACTCTTTACAACTGCCTGAGAGGAAGTTGTTGTGAGGTGGGGGTCAGACTTTTCTCCCAAGGAACAAGGGGTGGGACAAGAGGAAACGGCCTCAAGCTGCCCCAGGGCAGGTTTAGATGGAGCTGAGGAACAATTCCTTCCCCAAAGGATGCTCAGGCATTGGAACAGGCTGCCCAGGGCAGGGCTGGAGTCACCGTCCCTGCAAGTGTTCACACACCGTGTAGCCGAGGCCTCAGTGCCAGGGGTTAGTGGTGGCCTTGGCAGTGCTGGTGAATGGTTGGACTTGATCATCTTGAAGGTCTTTTCAACCTCATTGATTCTATAACCTGATGAGCATCACTCCTCCTCCTTCTGTTCCCTGGGGGGAAGCACTGGGGCTCCTCTCCAATGGGGAAAGCGGGGGGGGGGGCATAGCTGGGACCCCAACTTTAACCCCTCGTTGTGGTTCTCTTCCCCCTTCTCCTGCAGATGACGGCCCGCCTGATGCTCGCTGTGGGAGGAGCAGTGCTGGGTTCCCTGCAGTTTGGCTACAACACTGGTGTCATCAACGCCCCGCAGAAGGTGAGCGTGCGCTGGGCCGCGGCAAAACTCCATCCCCTCTGCCCCAAAACAAACCCGTGTCTGCTGCCAGCCTGGCTAAAATAGAACATCCCACCAGGCAGCTTACTGCCCGTAATGGGATTGCAGTTAGTCAGCTCCTGCCTTCCCAGGAGAATTAGTTTCCTCCTTGCTTAGCGTTTTTGCTGGGAAAAATCCCAGGAACGCGTGCAGGATGCTTGCTGGGTGGGACCGGCGTAACTTTTAACCTCGGCTTTGAGCGGAGCTCTGGGAGTTAATTGGGGTTTGAGTCATCTGGAGAGGGGGAATGGCTGCTCCAATGGGAGCTTTGCATCCCGGAGCGTCGGGGCAGGATGTCCCTGGGAGGAGAGCGGGCGGCCGGGACAGGCTGTGTGTGAAGGAGGATGGAGAGCAGGAGGTGTTTGCTCCTTCCCCAGCATAGTCTCAGCATCCTCCAGTGATTCCAGGTACATGGGAGCCTGGAAAAATGTGACATTCCCTGATTTATGTGGCTTTTGGAGGTATTAAAAGCTGGGAAGTGTTAGTTCAGAGACCCCACGTGGCGCTTGCAGTGTGCCCTGGTAAAGCTTGGCTGCTGGGGTGAGGTGTGGAAGGACAGAGCGGTGCCCATCCCTGAGCATCACACCATGCACTGCCCTGAGTAACTGAAACCACTGAGGCAGGATTCAGGATTCACGCCGCGAGAGGGTTGGTCCTGTCACCAGTGAGTGGGCTGCAAAATTCCACCTCCATCACCAAAAAAACTCCTCATGGGAGAGAAGACCCCGTGTGAAAACTTCCCAGGCTCCGTCAGTGTGAAAAGAGCAAAAAGATGTGATGTTATCCAAGGAATAAATTGGAGTCCCAGTGAGCAGCCTGAGCAGGATTCCACGTGTCTGGAGGCTGCGGCTCCCATCTGGTGCATGCACCTGTCTGCTGAAACCATCTTCCTGCTAAAAAATTCCTGGTCCCTGCTCACCTTCCCCTGGACCGATCCGTGCTGGTGACGTTTGTGCTTGGCTGGCAGCGAGCATCCTCCTCTGGAGACAGGCAACGGGAGCAGCGTTGGAGACGGCAGCGAGCTGGGCAATCCCTGGAGCTGTGCTGAGGAAGCTGCTTCCTGGCTCCTGCCCTCGTTTCTCCCCAGGCTCCGGCTCCGCGGGGAGCAGCACTTTGTAATTACACCCTGCATCGCTCATCCCAAGGACGCGGCAGTTCCCTGCGGTGGAAGGACTTTTCTCCATCCTCACCTGATCCAGGAGATGCTGTTTAGGGTGATGTGGATGGGACTGAATCCAAGCTGGGGCTGAGCTTTGCTTCCTGCAGACCCCCAATGGGGGCTGCCTCAGCTTCCCTCCTGCATTTTAGGATTGAGCTCCCAGGGCTGAGGCCAGACCCAGGCTGAGTGTTTTAGGGGCGAGTCACCCAGCAAGTGACTCTGTTTGGGGCAGAACTGATGGGGGAAGGGTTTGGGGTGCTCTGTATTGGGAGCAGGATGAGCGTGGTCTGGGGTAGCAGGACACTCTGGGCACAGGGGTTCATCCCGCCTTTGGATGGGGGATACCCTGGGGTGTAGGATCAGGTCTGGATCAGGATTCAGGTTTGGCATGGGAATGCATTGGGACTAGGATGCATCAGGGTGCAGGGTTGGAATGGGGATGCATTGGGGTAAATCGGTGCAGGATTGGGATGCAGGATGGGGATGCATCAGGATGCACCACGGTGCAGGACTGAGATGAATCATATTTGGAATGGGGATGCATTGGAGCACAGGATGGAGATGCATTGAGACTGGGATGCATCAGGTTCAGGGTTGAGATGGGAAATACATCAGGACGCAGGATGGGGATTATGGAATTGTAGAACCCCAGCCTGGTTTGGGTTGAAGGGACCTTAAAGCTCCTCCAGTCCCAACCCCCTGCCACGGGCAAGGACACCTTCCACTAGAGCAGGTTGCTCCAAGCCCCTGTGTCCAACCTGGCCTTGAACACTGCCAGGGCTGGGGAAGCCACCGCTTCTCTGGGCAACCTGCTCCAGTGGGGGTGCAGGGTGGCGATGCACTGGGGTGAAGGATTGGCACAGGGATGCAGGACTGGGATGCATCATTCCCTGGGCTCCAGCAGCACAGGGGCAGCAGCTCTGGTGGCCTCGCAGCTCGGGCAGGGGCTGAGCACTGGGTTTGGGCTCCTCGTGACAGAGTCCTTCCTGCCGCTGGAGCTGCAGCCTGGTGCTTGTGGGGTGTTTGCAGACGTGACGTGGGGAGGGGATGGCTGGGCCAGGGCTGGCAGGAAACACTCAGCTGCAGTGAAATGAGGGTGAGAGAGCGGAAAAACCCGCCAGCTTTGGGGAAACGAGATTGGTTTGGGGTTTTTTTTCATGCTTCTCTCATGAAACTCCTTTTTCATCTCCTCTCCCAACAGCTCGTGGTGGGTTTTCCCATCCATCCATCCTTTTTTGCAGGAGGAAAGGGGGCTGGGATGGGGGTATTTGGGTGTTAAGTTTTGCTAAGCCAAGGCACAGCCCAGCGTAGCTCAGCCAGCGCTGGGGCACCCGCTGTCACTTGGGTTTGTTTTTGTCTGCTTCAAGGGGAGAGAGCAGGAGGTTTTTGGCAAAGCTGGGAGGAACTCAGAGCACCACGAGGTTTGGTGGGGTCTGTGCAGAGTCCTGCTTCCCCCGCCAAGGGCCTGGCTTCTCCAAGGAATAATACCAGTTATTTATTCTGGTGATGGGAGGAAAAGGGGATGAAGGCCCCAAAGCATCAAAGGTGGGAATCACTGAAGTACTGAAGTCCAGGTGGTTCAGGGGCTTTGAAAGGAGTAGCTTAAGAAAAGAATGAATTATTGGACCCGACTGGTGAAGCATGGGTTGTGTTTCTGGCACTGCCTCTGCCAGGGGCTTTCATTTGTGCTGGAAGTGATGGGAAAGCAAGGGAATGCCATGCCATGTGCAAACACTCCATTGGGAGCCCAGTGCCTGCGACACCATGGAGGCAGCGAGGCCTTGGACCCACTTGATGTCCAGCAGCAGCTTCTCCTGCTCACCCTAGATCTCTGCTCCTCCCTGGCAGGGTGGTTGAGTCCTTTGCTCTTTCAGTTTGGGTATGGATGGATGACCCTTCAATAAACTCACTTGAAGCTTTTGGCAGCAGGCTGGCTTTCAAAATACATTAAAAAATACATAAAATACCTGAAGAAGGGTGTTCTGTGAAGATGGGACTTCAAGACAAGGGCCCGTCACGGCTGTTGGCATTGCAGCAGCGTGGTGCTGGTGCAGAACTGTACCAGAAGTGTTGTGTTATGGAAGTGCTGCAGGAAAACCCCCTAGAAATGAACTTCGAGGGACTGTCTGAGGGGATGGGACTCGATCAGCCGCCCAGATGACCCCGCTGTCTTCCTCACCTTCCTGCAGCATCTGCGTCTCCTCCGGGGATGGAGCCACATCCCTCCCTGCCTCCCATGTCCCGGGGAGGAGCGTGACCTCCCCATGGCTGCCTGGCGAGGCACAAGAGGTGTTTTGGCAATGCCTCTCCTCTCGGCAGGGCAGGACCAGAACCCGTCTGGCTGCATTTCCCCTGCACATCCCATCAGGTTCCCTCCCTCGGGCTGGAGCCGAGCCACCGGCCGGGCAGCTCCCGGCCCCGTGACGCATCGTCTTGTGAGCCACGCGCCAGCCAAGGGCCTGTGGGTGGCTGGGCTGAGGCCGGGCAACTCCTTGCACCGTTGCCACAGGTGAAACGGGGCTGGGTTTGACTCACGGCTTTGTTTCTCCACGCTCCTTTTGCAGGTGATTGAGGACTTCTACAACCGTACGTGGCTGTACCGATACAATGAGCCCATCAGCCCGGCCACCCTCACCACGCTCTGGTCCCTCTCCGTTGCCATCTTTTCCGTTGGAGGCATGATCGGATCCTTTTCCGTGGGGCTCTTTGTCAATCGCTTTGGACGGTGAGCACTGAGGGTGGTGAACCCATGATGGACCTCAAAAGGGGGGGTCCTGCAGCCTCATGACACCCAGGCCTCCCAGCAGGGGTGGCTTTGGGCATCTCCCTCCTCCCCAGAGCTGATGTTTGGGTTCTCCTGACACCCCTTCAGCCTCTCAGCCCACTGTGGTCCTCACTGCCCTCCTCCCTTCCCTCCCCAGGCGCAACTCCATGCTGATGTCCAACATTCTTGCCTTCGTGTCAGCCGTCCTCATGGGCTTCTCCAAGATGGCTTTCTCCTTCGAGATGCTCATCCTCGGCCGCTTCATCATCGGCCTCTACTCCGGCCTCACCACCGGTTTCGTGCCCATGTACGTGGGTGAGGTGTCACCCACTGCGCTGCGGGGCGCGCTGGGGACCTTCCACCAGCTTGGCATCGTCTTGGGCATCCTCATCGCGCAGGTAAGTGCTGGAGAACCGGCCTGGGGGGTGTTCCCCCGTCTTTGGTGCTGATGTTCATCAGGCGCTTCAGGGGATGGGGTCTGTGCTGTGGGTCCTGCATGGCTGTTCAGAAGGAGCTGGGGTGGAGGGGTGGACCTGGAGCTCAGCAGGAGCAGGTTTGGGATGGGCGGTGTCGTGGTATGGTGTCTGTTGGCCACCTGGAAGGAAGATGTGTCCCTCTGATGGGTGTCTGGGCCTGCAGAGCACCCCTGAGCTGCAGAATTGGGTCCAGCTTGAACAGGGAAACGGTGGCTCAGCCCCTCTTGTCCTCAGGTCTTCGGTTTGGACTTGATCATGGGAAACGACTCCCTGTGGCCGCTGCTCCTGGGCTTCATCTTCGTCCCTGCCCTGCTGCAGTGCATCATCCTGCCCTTTGCCCCCGAGAGCCCCCGCTTCCTCCTCATCAACCGCAACGAGGAGAACAAAGCCAAGAGCGGTGAGTGACCCCCGAGCTCATCCCACCACACAGGAGGCTCCTCGGCTGCTCCTGACTCCCACTCTCCTCTTAGTCCTCAAGAAGCTCCGGGGCACAACGGACGTCAGCAGTGACCTCCAGGAGATGAAGGAGGAGAGCCGGCAAATGATGAGGGAGAAGAAGGTCACCATAATGGAGCTGTTCCGCTCCCCCATGTATCGCCAGCCCATCCTCATCGCCATCGTCCTGCAGCTGTCCCAGCAGCTCTCAGGGATCAATGCGGTGAGTTTGGGGGCACCTGGATGCCGGGGGGCAGCTCTTTCAGCCAGCACTTGGGTTGAGCTGGTTCCAAGACCCGACTCCTTTCCTCATGCATGTCCCTGCCCTTTGTAGGTCTTCTACTACTCCACCAGCATCTTTGAGAAGTCGGGTGTGGAGCAGCCCGTCTATGCCACCATTGGCTCTGGTGTGGTCAATACAGCTTTTACGGTTGTTTCGGTAAGTTCTGGCGCACGTGGCTCTTGCTGTGGTGGGTGCAGAGACAGGGGCTTGTCTCCAGGCTGGGGGTGTGCTGATGGACACGTCTCCATCCAACAGCTCTTTGTGGTGGAGCGGGCTGGCCGCAGGACGCTGCACCTCATCGGCCTGGCCGGGATGGCGGGGTGCGCGGTGCTCATGACCATTGCCCTGACGCTGCTGGTGAGTGATGGGCGTTGAGGGGATGGGGAGGCTGGGAGGAGGTCCTGTGTGCTGCCCCTGGCTGCGGTGGCTTGGAGGGGAAGGTGTGGTTGGAGAGGAGGAAGGGCTGGTCCTCCTGGAGGTGATGGCTGAGCTGTCCTTGCTGTCCCCTCTCTGTGGAGGTCCCAGAACTCCAGTCTGGAGAAGCCTCACAGCTTCTCTGCCAGCACCACGCCTGCACAAGTCCCACCTCTGGGACAGCTGATGCTTCATCCTCCTGCACCGTGCCGACCTTCTCTCTCTCCTTTGGCCTAGGACCAAATGCCCTGGATGTCCTACCTCAGCATCGTGGCCATCTTCGGGTTTGTGGCCTTCTTTGAGATCGGTCCAGGCCCCATCCCGTGGTTCATTGTGGCAGAACTGTTCAGCCAAGGCCCTCGTCCTGCTGCCTTCGCTGTTGCCGGGTTGTCCAACTGGACCTCGAACTTCATTGTGGGCATGGGCTTCCAGTACATCGCGGTAATCATCTCCTGGGGCTCGTGATGGGAAGGGGCTCACCTGTCCTGGTTGGGTTCGTGACCTACCTGGAGCCTAAACCCTGGGCTGAGATGGTGGGGTTGGGGTCAAGGGGAGGAGGGATGGAACCGAGGTGGGGACCAGGGAGTGAGACCTGCTGGTCTTACATGTCTCATCCCACTGGGATGTTTGAGGCTGGGGAGGACCCAGGCCTTGGGCAGGTGGTCACGAGCTGCAGTG
>NW_009912865.1:16047-16260 GCF_000696875.1 Nestor notabilis | reverse complement strand
CACCCTCACCCTTCCTTCCTCTTCCTTCCTTCCAGCAACTCTGCGGCTCCTACGTCTTCATCATCTTCACGGTGCTGTTAGTCCTCTTCTTCATCTTCACCTACTTCAAGGTGCCGGAGACGAAGGGCCGGACCTTCGACGAGATCGCCTCCGGGTTCCGGCAGGGAGGAGCGGCTCAGAGCGACAAAACCCCGGACGAGTTCCACAGCCTGG
>NW_009912865.1:15554-15961 GCF_000696875.1 Nestor notabilis | reverse complement strand
CTAGCTCCCATGTAGCAGTGTTGTCTGCAACTACTCAAGAAACATTGCATTTTAACATCTGCTAGGAACGATTTTTCTTTTTTTTTTTTCTTTTTGGGGGGGGTTGTTTCTTTGGTTTTAGCTGGTTTCGCGTCCAGGATTTCAAAGGCGATCGATGTTTTCCAGCCGGGGGCACGTTCCCTGGTTCTGGAACGACGCGACGGGTCCCTCGGCGAGAATCACGTAGCGGAAGGTTTTAAAGCTGGAACCTCTTTCATTTTTTAACGTTCTAATCGTAGAAAAAAATCACGTAAATTGACTAAACCTAAAGCACGGATGGGTTCAAACCCCCACCAGCTCTTTTTTAACGCAGTCTAACTGATTTCAAGCCCCCGGGGGGGGTTCGTGACCAGCGATTTCCCACCCGG
>NW_009912865.1:14504-15394 GCF_000696875.1 Nestor notabilis | reverse complement strand
TATATTATATATATTTTTGTTCCGTGGTTGTTAATAGGAGCCCTTTTAAGTTATAGCGTTTGATTCGACGAGCGACGTACTGTAAATACTCTCGGCGTATAGTCACGTTGTACAACGTCTCCACAAGGTACAGACGCAAAGGGGGTAGTTTTATAGCGACAAGGAGCAGCTTTGTCCAGGGGTAGGACGACTTTTGTATAGTTCAGTACCTGCACTGTAGTTGTACCTATTGCACTGAGTTCCAGGCTGTAGTATATTAAAAACAAACCCCGGAAAATACCTGTCCTCTTCAGAGGTAACGGGCACACTCCCGGCACAGAACAATCCCGGCACATCCCTGAGCGCAGCTGTGGGAGCTCCCGGCACCTTCCCCGAGCCACGGGCAGGGCTTGAAGTAGGGTTTTTTAAATGTATTTGGGTTGGAATTGATTCCACGTGAAAGAAAATAAAGGTAAAGGGAGGGGAGGTGGGGAAATAATTCACTCCACACGTTCCCTGTGCTATAAAGCCCTCGTGGTGCCTGTGGGGTTTGGTTTAAAACCCAAGTGTATAAAGTGAAGTGCCCAGAGGAAGGTGCGTGGAGCGCTCACAATAAAGGAGGATGGACGCAGTGACCTGGCCTGTGCCTTTGTTCCGGGGATGGGAAGCTCGGGGCATCGTGGTCACCATCCATCACTGTGTCCTCCTCATCCTCCTGCCTGTGCTGGGGTGTAAATGCCATTGTGTGGGCCAGGGGCACCCTGCTCCCGTTCCCTGCAGCACGTTGGGGCCTGGCTCCTTCAGGCTCCCACTCATTCCTCTGTGTCCCTGTGAGGATTTTCCACCCTGGGAACAACATTCCCAGTTGCAAACCACCCCGTGGGGGCAGGATCCAGGGGGTGTTGGGGGGG
>NW_009912865.1:0-14353 GCF_000696875.1 Nestor notabilis | reverse complement strand
AGGCACCAGGAGCTGCAAGTCTGAACGTTCCAGGCAAAGAAATGCTGCTCTTGGTCACTTCAGGCTCTTTTCCACTCCTCACACCCGGAGCAGGCGCAGGAAGCGGCTGGTGCAGTGCAGGAAATAACTAAAATCTTTCAAACCTCCCCAAAACCACTCTTGTTTTGCGCCAGGCTCTTCCCAGCGCCCGCACCAGCAGCTCCCTGCCCATTCCCGCTCCTGGGGATGCTCATTCCGATGCACAGTTGATTTCCAGGCTGTATTTGCAGTGTGAAGCTGCCCGGAGCAGCGGTTGGGAGCCGCTGGCCCATGGCGCAGGCTCAGAGCACCGGGATTACCGGCACAGCTCCAAATCCCCGCGCGCTGTGACCCAAATCCCCCATGACCTGAGGCCCTGTGCCAGCAGCACAGTGCCCCCCGGCGTGGTGGTTACAGCCGTGGGGAGGCCTGGTGAGGGTGGATGCACCCACCAGTGTCTCCCATGGGATATTCGGAGGGTGTCCCCTGGCCTGTCTGCTGTGGGGCCCCTCGTGAGCCCCATCCAGCACACTGTGTACCCCAGCGCACGCTGCAGTGGAGGTTTTCCCTTCACCAGCAGCATCAACCCCTTGTAATTGCTCAGGTCCCAGCTTGACGAAGCGCTCACAAAGCCAGGCACTGGCCTCCATCCCGCTCCCGCAAGGCAATTAAATGCCCTCATAAATCCTCCTGAAGTAAATGAGACTTAATCACAGGCTTAAAGCCGAGCCCTGTCCAGCCCTCAGCAGCAGCAAGAGTTTCCCTCAGCCTCTCCCAGCTCCATGAGCCTGTCCTGCACCAGCCATGTCCTGTCCCACTCACCAGGGTCTCCTCTTGCCTTCCCCAGTATCCCTGTCCCTATTGCCGAGGGTCACACATCCCCCTGCCTGGCTCTTGCCGCTTCCCAAGGTAGAATCCCATGGGAGCTGCAGGGTGGGGTGTGCTCAGTGGGAGCTGTGGGCAGGAGCACACGGTGACAGTGACACAAGGGGACAGTTTCTCCACCGGAGGCTGGCATCACAGTTAGCAGGGTGCTCGCATCCTCAGCCACGTCTCCTTTGGGTGGGAAGCTCCGATTGGAGCTACCTGCTCTGCTTGTGCCCCATGGGAGCTCACAGTCCCTCACGCTGTGCTCCGGGTCCTTCCACACATGGCACAAACGAGTCTCTCGGCTCCGAGACTCCTCCAAAGCTCTGCAAAAAGAGAGCAGCAGGTTTGGAGCTGAGGAGATGGAATCAAATGGGTCTGGAGGAGCAGGGGGTCTGCAGCAAAGACCTTCCCCGTGTCCCTCCATCGAGCTCCCCCACCAAATCCAAGAGGAAAATGACGAACCCAGTCACAGACCCCCTCAGCCAGAGGATGTGCAGGTGGAAGAGGCCGTTGGTTTATTCATAAATCATCAGGTAATGAATTATGCATCAGGTGCTGGTTGTGCTTTTGTTCCTCGCCCTCACCCAGTTACTCCATAACAGGCTACATGAAAGTGAGCTCACCCCAAAATGACTGATTTCCAAACACCTTGAGACAGAACTGACATGTCTGGAGAGGTGGCAGCAGCAGCGAGGACACGGCTGGGAACACCTTTTGTGTTCAGTGACAATGGCCAAAGAGCTGCTCTGGTAGGAAGTTCTTCATTTTGTGGAGGAAGGCTCCACGTTCATCAGCTTCAACAAGTGCCCGAGGGGTTCTAGACGCTCCTGCTGGGGCAGTTGTTTCACCAGCTCAAAGGCTTTCAGCCCCAGCTCCCGAGCCTGGGATAAACAGGAAAGACAAAGGAATTGGCAGGAAATTGGCTTTTCTCAAACCTGCAGCACTGGAACAGCGGCTCCAGAGCAGCTCCAGGCTCCAGCGCCCCTTTCTGAGGGTGACCTGTACAAGCTGCTTTGCAGGAGAGTAAAGCTGCCAACAGCGATCACGGCTGGGACCCAGTGGTGCAGACAGAAGAGATTACTAACCCCAGCCCCCGTGCTGGGGATCATCACCTCCCATCCCATGCAGCAGCTCACTGAGCATTCCCAAAGCTGTCTCAGGAAGAACACAGCTGTATTGACTCAGTCTGCACTAAATCCCTCATTTCCCTTGGTAGCTCTTCCAGGGATTAGACATTCTCACAATTATAAAGCTTTCCCTTTTCTCCTAATTTGAATTTGCTTCTTTGTGGCTTCCAACCACTGACTCACATCACTGCGGCTTCCTCTGATACAATGAGGAGACCATCAGTAACCTGGATTTGACCCTCCAGGACACAGGTAGCAGCAGCCCGGGATTTGGAGTGATAGCCTGAGCAAAGAGGCCTCATTTCCACCTGGATTCTGCTCAACACTTCCTCAAAACTGCTTACTGAGAAGGCAGAGAACAGACACTCTGAAGTTAAGGCATCACATCTGGAATTTTTAGCCATAAAAATCCAGGGGTGCAAAAGCAAAACTGAATCACAAGGTCCAGCTGAGTGACACGGCCACTGCAGAGGGTCTGGCTCAAGGAGGACACATGCAAAGCCCATGTCTTGCTCCCTGCAGAACATGTGCCCTGATGGCTAAATGCAGCTTGTGACCAGCAGTGCTCTGCCAGGACATCCCAGGGAAAGGAAGAACCCAGAAAATGTGGAGAACTACAGGATTCTTCTCCTCTGCTGTGCTCTGGGGAGACCCCCCCTGCAGCCCTGATC
Organism: Nestor notabilis; assembly: GCF_000696875.1. Lineage (NCBI taxonomy): Eukaryota > Metazoa > Chordata > Aves > Psittaciformes > Psittacidae > Nestor > Nestor notabilis. Next base: position 11,667 of record NW_009912865.1, on the reverse strand, counting down.
CAGCTCTGGGGAACAGCACAAGAGGGACGTGGAGCTGCTGGAGCGAGGCCAGAGGAGGCCCCGGAGCTGCTGTGAGGGCTGGAGCAGCTCTGCTCTGGAGCCAGGCTGAGAGAGCTGGGCTGGGGCAGCTGGAGAAGAGAAGGCTCCTCAAGGGGACACCTTAGAGCAGCTCCAGTGCCTAAAGGGGCTCCAGGAAACCTGGAGAGGGGCTTTGGACAAGGGATGTAGGGACAGGCCAAGGGGAATGGCTTTAACCTGCCAGAGGGGAGATTGGGATGAGCTCTGAGGCAGAAGCTCTTCCCTGTGAGGGTGCTGAGGCGCTGGCACAGGGTGCCCAGAGAAGCTGTGGCTGCCCCATCCCTGGCAGTGTTCAAGGCCAGGTTGGACACAGGGGCTTGGAGCAACCTGCTCTAGTGGAAGGTGTCCCTGCCCGTGGCAGAGGTTGGGACTGGACGAGCTTTAAAGGTCCCTTCAACACAAACCCTTCTATGGTGCTATGGATCCACTGTGACCTGATAAGAGACCAACATGGATCCAGTGGGATTTATTAGCCTTGACAGAGGGCAGACCATGAGCAGCTTCATGCAGGGTCACCGAGGCAGTTCTGTCCTTGGTCACCCAGCACTGCGAGGCCATCGTGGACTTGGGAATGGTGCCAGGGGAACAGAGCAACTGGCTCCATGAGACACCATGAGCTCGGGAACAGAGTTAAGCAGCTCCCCTGGACCCTTTCACCTGTTAAAACCTACCTTTGGTAGATCCATGAGCAGGTAGTGAAGCATGGCAAGAGCGTGCAGGACTCTGGCAGTTTCCCCAGGTTGTTGTGTTGGTGCCTGTTCTCTGATGTCTAATATGGCAGTCAGCACTCGGATTCCTTCTACTTGCTGGGCTTCAGCTGCATTGGGAATGAAACAGTCCTGTTGGATGTATGTCTGTGTGCAAGATAATATATTCAAAACTGTCCAATTATCTCTTCTAGACATCAAAGCATTTCTACTACAAGCATCGACGTGGTATCCCAGCTCCATGCAAATTGCACACCCATTAGGAGATATCTTTTCATCCAGTCAGTAATTGTGTTGATTAGCCTTTAGTAAGGATGTGGAGTCATAACAGCTGCATGAAAAGAGCAACTTTCATACTCCTGTCAGAACCGAAGATGGTATTGGGAAGCCCTGTCCTGGGGTGGCTCCAGCTGCAGCGACTGCTGATGGAGAGAGTGCCCACAATGGGGATTACAGAAACCTCTCTTCTCTGACCATATTCTTATTGGCATGGATGGTAGAAAGAACACAAGGACCTGAGCCTACTCCAGGGGAACACAGGGTTGTACCATCCACATGAGCGTAGGAATCCCAGCCTGGTTTGAGCTGGAAAGAACCATCCAGCTCCAACCCCTGCCACGGGCAGGGACACCTTCCACTAGAGGAGGTTGCTCCAAGCCCCTGTGTCCAACCTGGCCTTGAACACTGCCAGGGATGGAGCAGCCACAGCTTCTCTGGGCACCCTGTGCCAGCGCCTCAGCACCCTCACAGGGAAGAGCTTCTGCCTCAGAACTCATCTCAATCTCCCCTCTGGCAGGTTAAAGCCATTCCCCTTGGCCTGTCCCTCCAGGCCCTTGTCCAAAGCCCCTCTCCAGGTTTCCTGGAGCCCCTTTAGGCCCTGGAGCTGCTCTAAGGCGTCCCCTTCAGGAGCCTTCTCTTCTCCAGCTGCCCCAGCCCAGCTCTCTCAGCCTGGCTCCAGAGCAGAGCTGCTCCAGCCCTCGCAGCAGCTCCGGGGCCTCCTCTGGCCTCGCTCCAGCAGTTCCATGTCCCTCTTGTGCTGTTCCCCAGAGCTGGATCAGGGCTGCAGGGGGGGGTCTCCCCAGAGCACAGCAGAGGGGCAGGATCCCCTCCCTGAGCTGCTGCTCACGCTCTGGGGGTGCAGCCCAGCACACACTGAAGCCAGGTCATGGGGAGCTTCTCATTGACCAACACTCCCAAGTCCTTCTCCTCAGACTGCTCCATCTGGTCTCCCCCAGCCTGTGTTTGTGCTTGGAATTGCCCCAACCCCCATCCAGGACCTTCACTCGTCTCATGCATCTTTCTGTCCTAGTGAGAGTTTCCCCAGCTTCTCTCCCACCAGTATTCTCCAGATTAACACATCAAATTATCAGTACACACTATTGCATCGGGTTCAGTTGCTTCAGAAGACAGAGTTGCAAACCTGCCTAAGCGAGATGAAATGTCACTTGCACAAAATTAAATAGAGACAAAGGAGCGGCAGAGAAATGAGAATGTTGAAGTGGAATCCAATGCCCGAAAGGCAAAATCCTGTATTGTTTAAGTTGCTGCCAAGGGCACTGTGAAAACAAAAAGGGCAAAGCAGTGTTTCCACCTGAACACCCTCATTTCTCAAGTGGCCTCATTTGCTCCATCCATCAGACTCCCGAGCACCAACATCAGACCCGTGACTGCATTGCAACTGGGTCTGCGGAAACACCACACAAACCACAACCTGGAGGATGTACGGATTCTCTCAAATCCCATCTCCAACCAGCTCTGTGTTTTGAGGTGCTTACTCATGGGCTCCTCGCTGACTTCCCTGTCCTCGGTCAACAGAGACATTTCCGGTCGCGACTTGAGAACCTGCTGCTGGGCTTGGAGTGACTTCAGGAGAAAGGCATCCCAGGCGGCGGCCACCTACCCGGAAACAAGGGAATTATTTCACTTGATGAATGCCCAGCATTTAGCAACTGCTTGTTCTATAAACACCGTGTCCTGCAGTGCTCAGCCCAGACACAATACCCGGTGTGCTGCTGCCGCTGCTCCTGCTGCTGCTGCCGCCGAGGCGGGCGCTCGCACCGGGATCTCAGTGCTCCCGTCCCAGTGGCAGCCTGGGCTCAGAGCTCAATTCTCCAGCTGACTGTGAAGTTTCATCAAACTTAAAGTAACCTGACTAAATTGTTAATCAAAAGCAGATTGGTTTGAAGGTTGTGGGGGGGATGAGGCTGACGGCACAGCTGCCAAAGCCCTGTTTCCACAGAAAACCAGGCTAGGCAAAGGAAAGCTCTTTTTTTTTTCCCCAGTTACTAGAGTGATTAGATTATTCTTCCCTTGCTTGATCCCCCTGGTCCAACAATCTTTTATCAGTGTGACTTTTATTATCAGTGTAAATTTTATGTGGCTTATTTGTATCCCACTCTTCCCTGGTTATGGCAACTCCTTGGCGACCCTCTCTACTTGTGGTTATCTCTTTAACCTCTGGTGCGGGGTATGTGGTAGCAAAGCTGGTTTGGAACAAGGTTTGGCTGCCCAAATTGAACTCAAATTGAACAACAACCTTTAACCGAGTACAGGATTAGTGTCTCCTGGGCTTAACTCAGGGGAATATTTAAGCATGAAAAGGGTTTCTGAGATTGATCCTAAAAGGCCACACTGGTACTTGATACAATTGCCATCATATTAAAGGAAATCAAAGAGAGGAAAAACCTTGGGAAAAGCACAGGAACAAAAGAGAAACAGCTAAAGAATGAGCTTTGGTGTTACCAACCTCAGCATAGAGCGAGTTTGCTATGTCCATTTTGTTCTGGCGGAAGAAAATGTTAGCCATGTGGAAATAACCTCCAGAGGCCTCAAGAGACTTTAGTCCAAATGCAGAACTAGCAAGGTAAACCTGCAGTCAATATTTAACAAAACAAACCCGAAGTTTAATGTTCATCTCAAACCTGGGACATTTTTCATTATGGATTAATAGTATTGCAAACAATCATTTTTTTTTTTCTGTGTAACTACAATGTGAGTTACACCTGACTGTGACTCTACAATGTGCGACTAAAAAGCTGCGTTTTGGGTTTTATGCAAAACAATACAATGCTCTCAAATCCCGTGGGGCAGAGGAACCTCACTATAGCGTGTGATCCCAGTGAAGCACGGGGCAGGTTTCACAGAATCATAGAATCCCAGAGTGGTTTGTGTTGGAAGAGCTCATCTCAGCCTCCTCTCTGGCAGGTTAAAGCCATTCCCCTTGGCCTGTCCCTCCAGGCCCTTGTCAAAAACCCCTCTCCAGGCTTCCTGGAGCCCCTTTAGGCACTGGAGCTGCTCTAAGGTCTCCCCTTCAGGACCCTTCTCTTCTCCAGGCTGAACAATTGGTATCTGTTCAATCCTGATTTTAGGTACCAAGAGGGTACATTGTACAGACACCGGAATTGTTGAGCCTTAAGGCACTCACCTTTAGCCCAAGTTGTGTTTCACCAGTTATCTTTATTCCCTTGAAGTGACACTTAGACCTTATCTTTACTGCATCTGCTTATCGATTTATCTACCAGTTTTGTTACGGTGCTGACATGAACAGACATTCCAACCCCAAGTTGCCTTTTATCTAACAGATAAGCTACTCCCAATTTTAGCAGTCATTTCCCTCAGTTCTCTGCTGTTAGACAGCAGTTCCCTGTCAGCTGTTATTTAACCAGCTCCTTATTTAACTGTTTAAATGTCTGGTTCAACAGCATTTTCCCCGATTCAATCCCTTTAGCCACAGGAGCAGTCTGTCAGATTTGAAGTGCCATCCCCCTGTTCTTGGGGATGCTTTGCCTGTCATTTGATCCTCCAAAGGCAGATGAACTCCATGACATTCTATTTTTGTCCCATGTGGACTAAATTTATCCAGTGTGGAGTGATGTATACTCACTACTGTTGAATTTGATAGTAGCTTTGTGTGGGTGTAATGATGACATTCAGTTGAGGAGGATTAGATCTTCTCTAGTATAATATATACAGCTCTGTCCTTGCTTAGTCGGTGAACCTTGGGGGAGATTCTCCTCTGTGCCATTGGATTTTTTAGGTATCCTAAATCTGGTGCCCAAAGGGGCGTCAGGTAATAGCTTTTTGCTATTAGCAAGTGGCTGGTCTACGTCAGAGCAGCCTGAGACCTGCCTGAACTTTGGCTGCGTGTCTGAGATCTGCTGAGAGTCACACGCCAGCTCAGAATAGCTGGAATGCACCACTGCCTTCCACTGCCTTCCCACTGCCTCCCACTGCCCTGGCTCTGGCTGCAGTGTGGGAAACTGGATCAGCTTTAAGGTCCCTTTGACCCAAACCACTCTGTGATCCTAGGATGAAATCTGCCTGCTGAGGTTTTTGTATTGACCTGAAGTGTTAGATTAGGAAGAGTAACTGAAGCATTTCTGCATTTCAGTTGGCTTACATCGTTTGCCAGGTGGTATAAAGCCTGTTCAAAGTTTCCTTGAGCAGCACAGAACAGCCCCAGACTACGATGCAATTTGTACTGAACAGCAGCACTGCAGTCTGGGGTTCTGAGGACAATCCACTCGGCTTGGGATAGATACTTTGACGCCTCTGGGAGATGTCCAGCACCTAAAACAACATGTAGAAATAAAGCAGGATGAAAAGCATGTTTTAGTTTAGAAACGTAGAGAATGCTGCCATCTGTGCCTGTGCAGTAGTTCAGTAACAAGACCAAGCTGTGGATTCCCCATGTCTCTCCTGAATGCTCCTTAACCAAGCAGGTGTCCAAAATCTGATTTACGGCCAGGCTGAGTGTCCTGAGCTCCCCGCGGAGCCAGAAGCCGTGTATGGCATTCAGTATCTCCAAGCACGTGTTCCAGACAGGTTAGCTCTGGGCAGCCACTGCTGACTCATGTAATATCACACTAGAATTACTCATGGCACTTTTTCCCCTTCCCTCGCCACACCATTTACGACAATCCTCCAGACAGCTCCATTCTGCTGGCAGAGCACTCATTGTGTGTGCCCCTGCAGTGGTGATGATTTATGGTGATTTCTCAGTCCTTTTGTGCAGCTGAGGGGAGCAGTTCCCCACATGCAGAGTCCTAATGGGACATTTTGTCTGAAGCACAGAGGCCATGACAAAAAGCTCTGCTGCAGGCAGAGTGTGCTTTTGTGAATGAACCGAGGTGTTCCTCTCATGCAATGGCCTCACAAAACGTTTGCTGGTTCCCTGAGATAAGAGCACTACCAACCACCCGGGGGAATTTAATGCTTTTGAGAGTCACAGGAAGCCAAAGAGGGAAAGGACAGGTTTTCATACTGCTTCTCTTGTGGGAATGGGCAAAGAGAGCAAACATTTCATCTGCTTTCACTGCTCTCTCATCACTGATGAGCGGTTCTTTTCCCCAGACCCACACTGGAAAGAGGTGTGTGTGACTCCTCCAATCTCTCTGAAATGCCCTTGAGGCAGGGCAGGGTAGAGAACATGGCACAATGTTGAAAGGCAGAGCTGGTCCTTCCCTGATAAATGCTAAAAGGAAACCAGAAACCTGACCTAAGGGAGGTCTTGCCCTTGCCAGTGTTGCTATTTAGACAATACTTAACCAGTGGAGGCCTCAGCCAAGAGGAGATAAGCAGGCACCAGTTGCAGGGAATCGGAGCCGTACACCTCGATGCCGAAGCGCAGCGCATGCAGAGCTGCCGGCCGCGCTTTCTCGTGCTTCCCATCCCAAACAAACTCCTGGGCTGTGCTGTACGCCACCTCAATGATGTATTTCTGCAGGGAACACAGCAATGGGACACAGTGAGAAAAGGAGTCAAGTCTGCAAACTGTAAAAGTGATTGTAACGTTGTTCGTGTCTGTAATCAACGGATGGAAATTAAAGCTGTCATATTAGAGCCTGGCTTCCACTCCTGCTTCTAGCAGGAACAGCTTTGGACATCCTCTTAGCTCATGTGGTGTCTTAGGAGACAAAGAATCCTTTACACCTACCAAAAAAGGGCTAACAAGGCTGCAGCAATAAAGGCGGTGAAGCACAGAAAATGATCATCACAAGACACAGAAAAGATTAGACAAAGGGGCTGCGGCGGGGGTTTGCTGACGGTAATAACGGTGACTCAGAGAATACGGGTTGCCAAGCTGGTGCCAGCACGGGCACAGCTCCAGCAGCAGGAGACACGGTCTGCAGGCAAGAAGGTTCCTCACATGGTGCTGCAGCTTCCTCCCACCCTTTCTGGGCCTGGTGTTTTGGGCACGGAGTCTGGAAAGCTGGTCAAGATCCAAACACCCCAATGCACTGCACTGCGCCTCGGGGCACCCACTGCCCCAGCTCGGTTCGGTGCTCAAAGCTTCTGCTTTTCTGTATGCTGCCAGAATCCAGAACGTTTCCTGTACATACACAGCTGCTCCCTGCCCCTCGCTGCTCCTGGCAGCCCACATTTGGTCTCTGCACCCTTTGTAGCATCTGACCTAGTCCCCAGCTCCACAAACGTATCTCCATCTGAATGCCTGCTCATTGCCAGGAGCTCTACAGCAACTGTAGGTGCTGTGCCCCTACTGGAAAGAGCCAGGATGATTATTTTATGGTTATTATTTCTCTTTGCTTTCAGCATACCCCTTGCCAACTCCCAGCACTTCTGTGTTGGCTCTTCACACAAGTGGTGCAGTGGAAATGCTGCCTGGAAAGAATCTTGTTGGTGCTGTGCCTCACAGTGCTGCCATGGTAAGTCAGGGAGGCACTTGCCCTGCTCTTGCTAGGAGGCAGGGGCAGGCCTGTGCAGCAAGAAAAATACCATCTTAACTCTTTATGGCCTTCTGTTTCCCGGCTGGGGCTGAGCAGAGGGCAGAAATAACAAATCCCAATGCTTCTGGAGGCCAGGTTTTGGCATTTTGCTGAGCTCTAAGTGCTTAAAGAGGGGCAGAGAGAATCAAGCCATGGGTGAAGGAACAGCTCAGGGACAGGGAACCTCAAGGACAGCCTGGGAGCGTTTTCTGGAGATCCCAGCTGGATAAAGGGGCATCCTTTCTGGATAACAAAAGCTTTGAAGAATGCACCCCAGGGTGACAGCACCCAGGTACAGCACGGAGAGCCAAAAGCTAGGACACCCAGCACCCCCTCCTTACCCCCTGAGCTACCAGCATATAGACAGTGAAACAGCCACACACCAAACCCAAGCCATGCTGGGGAGCATGTGGCACTCAGGAGAAAGTCAGTACATGCTTGGGGCACAGAACAGTAGAAGCAGTTATTTATCAGGCTGCCTTTTCTGTCCATGCCACTCTTCGTCTGATGCAACCAGCACTGGCTTTGGTGCGTGGGTACCAGCAGATTGTCATCTGGGAGGTGCTGGAGATCAGCATCATTCTTTTTAACTCCTTGTCAATGGGATCATCGCTGCTTCTCGTGATGCAAAGTTATCTTAACACATCTGCAGTGAGGACAAGGTGAGGGTTAGAGTCTTGCACAGCTCCCAGGAGGAGAAGAAAGGTCAGGAGACAACAGGAGCCCTGCGGCACTGAATACTTAAGGCTGTGCAGTTACAAGCCTTGGGGGGATCGTTAGCTCTAGCCCTGCACCGTTTTCATCTTGCCTGTAGCCCCACGCCCGGGACCTGCAGGCTTTGAGCTCTTTTCATGTGTGCTGCAATTAGAGAGGCTTCTCTGAAGATGCCCCCAGTTGGGGTTTGAGGAGGCCGAGGACCCCAGCTCAGCTGCAGGTGGGAGCAGGAGGCTGGGAACACACTTGTGGTTCAACACCACGTTCATTTACTCACTCACAGGCACCAAAAATGCTGCCACGCTTGAAGAAGCGATGATTTCAAGAGGAGGGCTTCCAGTGCGGGGTGGGAGCCCTGCAGCCATGGTGAGCAGCGGTGCTGGAGGCTGCAGAGCTGGCTGAGCACGCAGCCTTTCCCGCAGGTGAGGCTATTCTACAAACAGAAACTTGGAGCCGTGTCAGTTTGGAGGTGCTGTCTGCAGGCACCCCCCCGGCTACGTTGACAAAAGCAGATTTCTATCAACAAAGCTTTGGAGTACAGATGAGGTATGAAACTCAGAACCTGGCTCTTGGCTTCATGCACCTTCCCTTAAGCCACAGGGCATGTTGATGTGCACAAGCCTTCCTGGGTCCTGACTGAGGCTCAAGCTGCCTGTTTGCTAAACAAACACCCCGCAGGAGTTTGTGAGCTACAGCAGTAATGTTCAAAAATTATAAACCTTCGGGCAGGCTTTGAGCAGAAGGTTTTTTTCTCTGATCATCAGGAGAACACACAGCTTTCCCCTGAGCTCCAAAGGCCTTTTCTGAAGCATTTTTGTCGGCTCTGTGAATAGGAATGTGAAGAAGCCACAAGAAGACAGGGCATTAAATCATCTCACCCTCTCCACAGCACTCCTGAGGCAGCCCACGCACAACGCTGCTTGCCCTGTGCCTTGCTGTGTGTAAAGGCAGGAGCCAGTTGTGGGCTAGCAGTGGCCCAGCCTTGCTGTGAAGGTGAGCAGGTAACCAGCAAGACGTTTCCGCTTTTTCACTCCTTAGGAAGGAAGGAAGACAGTGTCCCAGCACACTCTGTTCCCAGCACCTATTATATTTCAATAGTCTGGAGACAAAGGTCAGAGAACAAATGTAACAGAGCTGTTGAAGAGCCTGTAAAAACCTCCACTTGGCGGATGACTTTCCCCCCAAGACACGCCAGGGCTCGGCTCAAGCTGTGGCAGTCGCTCTCTGCTCACACAGGCTTGTGCCAGCCAAGGAGCTGCTCTCCCTTCTCCACTGCCTCTGCCCCTGGCACCTCGGGAAAACCAAGGATTAGCTTCCAGCTAATCAAGGAGCACTTCCTTGATCTGGCCTCACGTGGTCTTTTGCAACGTACGTAGCGTGATTTTAGTTGCTCTGCATTCAGTGATGCAACAGCACCAGGGCTCAGTATCAGGTGAAGTTTCTTGGAAAAGCTCGAAGCTGCTGAGGACACAAAAATCCTGCCCCAGTAAGACCCATTTAAACTTTTTTTCCTTCTTTGCAGACTTCATAAAAGATCAGCTTAGAACTTAAACATGAACTGGAACAAAGGAGCTTTCGCAGGTTTCCTGGTGCTTCTGGGACACTGTAACACATCTTCTTTGGACCTTGGTCCACAACCCTGCCTGGGGTTTTCAAACAGAAGGGATTTTCAAAACCGAACTGGAATGATGTTCCTTCCAGCGGCACCCTGGGATCGTTACCAGCTCCCTTTCAGCTGTTCTGCTGTCCTGTTATCCTGCCATTAGGAGTCATGCAGTGTTAGAAGGATGATTTATTTTTCTGGGCAAGATTTTCAGTAGCAGATGCATCTGGGCGGGTTATTTTATTTTATCAACACTTGTGGAAAAGCAGATCCTGCCATCCCATAAACAAAAAAACAAAAAGAGAGTTGAAAACCACTGGGGCTGGAAGGGAGCTGCACATCTGCACCACCCACGAGGCCAAAAAGCGGAGATAAAAGACTGTACTTAGTGGGAAAGGGTGTTTAAAGCTGGGCAGTTAAACAAAGGGAGGGGATTCATTTCTTTGCCCCCCCTGGAAGGGGAATCCCTCCCATCAGCGAGGGGTGAGCACAGCCTGGAAGAAGCAAAACGCAGCTGGATCTCGGACTAACCGGGGAGATGGACTCATTCCTGGCAAGATGAGAGATCCGGGAATGCTGCTGCTGCTGCTGGGAGAAGCTCAGGACTTCGAGGAAGGGCTGTGAAAGGGGCAAGAGGCTCCTAGAGTCAGGCAGAGGACCCTCCACTCCCCTTCTGGTAGAGGCTGTGTTTAAAAACCCAACCCTGAAGCTCTGCAATAAGCACTGATGAAGCAGCGAGGTGCCCTCCCAGCCCTGCGTACATCAAAGGACAGGAAGAAGAGATCTAATGTAATTCCAGTGGCAGCACTTTGAAGTGGATTTGGTTCTTCTTGTACATACCTGCCTCCTCAGCAGCTGCTCCATGCCATGCTTTCTCTCTCTTTCCGTAGGGGGACACGGGAGGGACGTGCGGATTGGGATCAGCAGCTGGCATATTTGCTTGTGGATACTGACCCAGTCAGCTTTCTGATGATCCCTATCACTAACAAAATAAGGGAAGAGTGGTGTCTGTGTGTGCTTGGAAATGCTGTCAGGAAGGGTTATTGCTTTGTGTGTCTTCTGGACTTTCACCCCAAGAATTACTCACAAAAGTCAGCAGCTGTTTGCTCACACAGCACCTAATACACACTTGATATTCCCAAACACAGGAGAGGGCTGGAGCAGCTCTGCTCTGGAGCCAGGCTGAGAGAGCTGGGCTGGGGCAGCTGGAGAAGAGAAGGCTCCTCAAGGGGACACCTTAGAGCAGCTCCAGTGCCTAAAGGGGCTCCAGGAAACCTGGAGAGGGGCTTTGGACAAGGGATGGAGGGACAGGACAAGGGGAATGGCTTGAACCTGCCAGAGGGGAGATTGAGATGAGCTCTTGGGCAGAAGCTCTTCCCTGTGAGGGTGCTGAGGCGCTGGCACAGGGTGCCCAGAGGAGCTGTGGCTGCCCCATCCCTGGCAGTGTTCAAGGCCAGGTTGGACACAGGGGCTTGGAGCAACCTGCTCTAGTGGAAGGTGTCCCTGCCCGTGGCAGGGGTTGGAGCTGGAGGAGCTTTAAGGTCCCTTCAACCCAACCCAGACCCGTCTGGGGTTCTATACACAGCAGCACGGTGCTCTCCTGCCAGGTCACCGTGACTGCGGGTGTCAAAAGCTCATTTAAACCACTCACACAACTCCCGCTACAGTTCACTCTGAGGAAATGTCTCACTTTCAGCTGAGTTGATCCCAGACCTTCTCCTGGCTCCATCCCGGCCATGTCCCTCCCTCTTGGACCTCATCCCTGTGCCATAAGTCCTGGTGCTTGTCCCTGTGTCCTGAGCCTCATCCCGGTGCTAGTCCCTGCCTCTTGCCCTGTCCC